>NC_057804.1:292565586-292614214 GCF_018294505.1 Triticum aestivum | reverse complement strand
CGCCGCTCCATCGTCGTAGCCGCGCTCCCCGCCGCCCGTGCTCCGTCTCGTGGTGTCCAGGAGCTCCGCCGCCGTCCACTTCGTCGAGCTAACCGAGCCCCGCGTGCTCGTGAGGCCCGAGTCCACCGCACCGACCTCGCCCGAGTTCGCCGTCGCCGGAGATCCCCTTCAACGCCGTCGCCGCATCAGCTCGTCCCCGACCCCGCCGGTGACCTTTACGGGTGCTCTGTGAGCCTAGCTACCCCTCCTACCCTTCCTCTCTCGCCCCCAAGCCGTGTAGCCACCGCACGAAGATCACCCGCACGCACCGCCGCGGATCTTGTCCCCGACGTGCTCCCGGCCATCCTCCGGCCACCTCACGGTGTCCAACGCACTCACCACATTGCGTTGAGTCCAACCGTGCACTTCCCGCACCTCACCGCACATCCTAGCCTCGAGTTCGCCTTCACCCGAACTCCGGTGACCGCCTAGGTCGTCGCCGGCACCAACTCCGGCCACCCCGACCCCAACTGACTCCACCAAGAGCCGCGGCTCGTCCTCAGCTCCATCCCGATGCCCTCTGCGACCCATTTGGTGGCCGGAACGGCCAAAACCACTTCCGCCGCCGCGTCGGGCTCGCCGGCGGCTAAACGCCGGTGCAGCCATTTTGACTTTGACCACGGGTGGGCCCAGGTTGACTCTGTTGAGTCAATGACAAGTGGGGCCCCCTTCTGCTAATTATCCAGATTAGTTTAAACTAAATTAAATTAGTTAATTATCCACCGACACCCTGGACCCACGCGTCAGGTTTGACCTAGACCGGGTCTGTTGACTTGCTGAGGTCAGCATGACCTCATGCTGACGCAGTAAACCTTTTCTGAAATTAAAATAAATCTAAAATGATTTATAAATTCCAGAAATTGTTGCAAACTTCAAAAATTCATATAAATTCAACCGTAGCTCCAAATCAAACAAATTATATATGAAAAATGATCAGAAAAATCCAATCTATCCATCTGTACTAGTTTCATGCATGTTTAAACAAACTAACTTGAGTTTAGTGCATAACAAGATAAAACACTTTAAAGGGCCATTTATGAGTTTGAAATTTGAATCTTTGGTTCAAATTGATTCAAACCCATCTGGTTTTAGTTGCGTTAGCCCAACACACTCATATTGCCATGTTTCATGCATGCATCATATTGTCGCACATTGTTTGGTGATGGTTGTGTATCGGTGTTCTTTGCGGCAGGTTCTGCCTCCGAGGAGTACCGTGATTACCCTAGCGAAGAACCATATCCGTGCATCGATCCATCAGGCAAGCAACCAACCATTTGATCATATCGATACAATCCCATGTTCTCGCTCTTGCTCTCTTTTACTGCATTAAGACAACGCGTTCCAAACTGCAGTGTGCTATGGTAGTTGAACCCATTTCCTCTGCATGACCTGTCATTGCCACAGTAATTAGATGAAACCCACTAGCATGTGTAGGAATTGATTGAGCCATATGTATGTGTTGTTCCTACCTTGCTATGCCTGCTATGCTTAGAGTCGTGTCAGGTCTGGTTCATCTGGGTGATGGGCTAGAGTGAAATGATCATGTCGGTAATGAGAGTGATGTGGTGAACACGATTTGGTAAAGGTATCGATGAGAGGCCATGTAGGAGTACATGGTGGGTTGTTTCATTGAAGCCGACCTTAAGAACTGAGATATGTATGCGTGATTTAAGATTCATCTACTACCATGCATTGGGCCCTGAAATATGACCCCGCTCGACTTCTTATTCACCCTAGTCCTCTGTCCAGGAGTTGCAAGTAGTTTCTGGTGTTTGTAGCTTACTGGAGGCCGTGGACAGCGCTGACCCGCGGGGTGGGCTATGATGCGGTAGGTGCATGGCAGGGTGTATCGAATACCCGTTAGGTATCTCGGGAACCCTGTACACATCGTCCGGGGCCGTATGGGAAACCTCGGCCGGACTCCCTGCGGATGGAACCTGGATAGGCGATAAACCTGGACTAGAGACTTAGGTGTTTAGGTAGGTCGTGGTCTACACCCACGTCGGCTTTCGCTTGAAGTCTGCCGAGCACATGTCGTGTGCAGACGCTAAGTGGTGGAAACATGTATGAAGAAGTACACCCCTGCAGGGTTAACATGATCTATTCGAATAGCCGCGTCCGCGGTAAAGGACTACTTGGTTGCTTATACAGTTCATAGACAAGTGAATGGATACTACTAAAAATCTCAAGATAAGCGTGAGTGCCGAGGATGGCTCTTCCGTAGGATGACGGAGGTGGATCCTCGGTGGTGTATTGAAGTGGTGAGTAGTGGACTCGTGTGCGCAAAACCATTTCAAGTTGCAGTCTCATAGGATAGTTTAGCCAAGAGTCAAAGCTGGCTTGCTGCAATAACTCCACCAACCCTTCTTGATAATGTGCATGTATGTAGGATCTGACGTAAGTCTTGCTGGGTACCTTTGTACTCATGTTGCTATAATTTACATTTTACAGAAGGCGCTGCAACCCCTTCTGATGGGTTCTTCGTAGACGTTGACATCGACGAGTAGACTAAGGCCCAGGTGGTAATCCTGAGCTTGTGAAGGTCCACGTAGTATAGCTAGGCTTTCCAAGCCTCTTTTATTTTACTAGTTGTCTGTACTCAGACAAGTTACTTCCGCTGCTAGTTTGTATGACTGTATGACTTGAATGTGGGTCGTGTGACCCGTACTTGTATGTATGTTATGTATGGCTCTCTGAGCCTTTAAATAAAGTACTTGTGTCGTAGAGTCATGTTGTGATGCCTTGTTGTATTTGCACATATCGAGCATATTGTGTGTATGATTGAAATGCTTTGCATGTGTGGGATCTGACTATCTAGTTGTTTATCTTTAGTAGCCTCTCTTACCGGGAAATGTCTCCTAGTGTTTCCATTGAGACATGGTAGCTTGCTACTGCTCCGGAACACTTAGGCTGGCCGGCATGTGTCCTTCTTCATTCCTGTGTCTGTCCCCTCGGGGAAATGTCACGCATTGAGTACCGGAGCCCTGTTAGCCCGCTACAGCCCGGTTTACCGGAGTCCTGCTAGCCCAGTGCTATAGCCCGAACCCACTTGCTGATGACCAACACGTTCGATGCTGGGTCATGGATGCCTGTCCCTGTAAGTCTGTGCCACTTTGGGTTTACGACTAGTCATGTCAGCCCGGGCTCGTTATCATATGGATGGTAGCGACATCATCATATACATGAGCCAAAAGGCGCAAACGGTCCCGGGCAAAGGTAAGGAGACACCCGTGGGAATACCGTGCGTGAGGCCGCAAAGTGATATGAGGTGTTACAGGCTAGATCGATGTGACATTGAGTCGGGGTCCTGACAACCCCACAGGGGCTAGTACTCTGTTTGAATTCGTCTATGGGAACTGCTGCTACTTTTGTGTGCCCGTGAATCTTGTGAGAACCATCATAATTGTTGCCGAAATAGATGCGTCCTCACTAGTTTTTTCATGAATATGGCATGGTAAGACATAAGTTGTCACGCTTTATCATACGAGCAGTGTTTTTTTGATGAAATAGAGCACTCGTTTGAGAACTGTGCGCCGACATATACATAAGTACTTGTAAAATTGTTGGTGCTACCCCACTTGTAAGCAGTTGTGCAAAACACGGCACATTGGCTCAGCTTGCTTCAACACTAGGCTATCGACCAGCTAACAATCAACAATCTGCTGTCTGACATATAAGCAACAATGTATCTTGTTAAAGTCATTCATGTAGTTAACTAAGGCCACAATGTAAATTCCAAACATTCACACGCTAGTCCAGCACTCATGTGGAACACTCACATTAAACTCGTCTTTATAAAAAACTTGAAAAGCATAATTTAAGCAATTTTATACATCTCAATGATTCATAGAACATAACAAACATATACTAGTTCACAGCAAAAGACAAAGTTGTGAGAAGGTTTACAAATCAGGAAAAAACAAGCAAGGCTTCTCTGAGCAAAGGGCCTCCTGGCAAGCTTAAATTTCCTAGAGTTCACTCTGTGTTTCTTTTGTTGCCACTATCCAGGGTTAGGTTCTCTCATTCCAGAATAACCAATTATAATTGTGGTCTCAGCTGGAATGCTGAATTGAACCATGCAGTGTACTGACCAGGTGAAATTCTTGTGCATTCAACTAAATTTAAGCACCGCTATTTCTAGAAATAAGCATACCACAATGCCTCTTGTCCGTGCACCTGTCCAGACAACCGCCGTGCAGCCGTGCCAGCTAGTCCTAGGTCCATGGATGAACCGGTAGAAAGTGCATTCTGAACTAGGATGCAGTTGTTTTCGCTCGTCCCTACACTTCAATCAGGAAGTAAAACGTATGAATCAACTTCATTTAGATTGTGTTGGTCATTCTACCTAGTAACTACCAATGTAGGAATACCTGGAAGATGGGTGGTTAGACGACGACAAAGAGGGATAGCCATCTCATTTTGCATAGTTCTACTAAAACTGAGGTGTGTGCTTTTGATTGCACGGATAGAAACGATATGGAGAGAGACATCCCGAAACGATATGGAGACAGACATCCCTGTTTGCTCAAATACGAAATACGGTTATTTAAACAGTGACATATATTTGCAGTGGCGCATGATTAACATCATCATATATTGTGTTATAATTGGCACTAGATTGATAGTATGAAGAGTCCTTAAGTAAGTAGCATGACATCACATCAACACTGCCACTAGATTAACATGCAGAACAATAACATCAGTATTACTGTCATGAGAGTAGCACATGGTCAGCAAATGTGCAATCAAATTTGTGCAGTTCCACTGGGATGAAGCAATGCTAGCGGTGTGAGATTTAAGTGTAACTACAAAAACACAATTCATGGGAAATAAAGCAAGACAGAAGCACTTCATAAAATGGTGGTGGCATTGCTTCAATTTATCGACAGCACTAGACCATTACTTATAGTGACATTCGGTGGCATTGCTTAAAGCTTCATGTGACTTTACATTAATGGTAGTGATATGGGCGTAGGGACAGCAGGGGCATAAAGTGGTGAGGCAGATATGGCTGCCGAGACCGGCAAACACTCACGCAGCATGTCTGCATTTGTCCCATTTTTAATCTACTTGGCGACATTTTCCTATGTGAGCACATGAAATCTAGACCTGCTCATTCTCATTTGTGTTGTCCCCTAACACCCTCACTTTCTTTCCTTCTTCAACCAAGAGATAGGTCCACTCCCCCCCACCCTTCGCCATCCACCATGCTTTCTTCGTCTTTTCAACCAAGAGACCGGTTGGGTAGCCAGTATCTACTACTTTCCCATATATCCTCTTAGAACCAAGTCCTAGATTCATGCTACAGCTTTCCCACTTTCTTCCCTATTTGAACCAACTCCTAGAGTCGACTGTATGAACTATCTTTACCTATAATAATAGTAAAAGTCTAGGTGGCTTTGGAACAGCGGATGAAAGTAGAAAAGATCCACACGAAGGGAGCTCGGGCAGTAGAGCAAGGCAGGTTTCGAAGGAATATATACCCGAGGGTCGTCGGCATGTGGCAAAGACGGTGTCGGGAGGCCGCATCTCGGCCACAATACCGCAAGGAGGAAGAAGCGGTCGGAGGCCCTCCTGAGCCGGCGCTCTCTCGGAGAGAAAGGCACGGCCGCCGATCGGGATGAGCGGGCAGCCGTTGGTCTCCTCCCTCGCCGCTGACGACAGCGTGAACGATGCACCTACACCCTTGACTCGGTCGAGGTTGTCCGGCCGTATTTGTGACCAGCCGTGAGCTGAGAGAGAGTGTGGCCACCTATGTCTTGCTTAGATATTGAGAGCATGAGAGTGAACGAGAGGAACCCTAGTAAAGCAAGCGCTAAGGCTCCTGCTTATATATATAGTGGAGTGATTTTGTTGTACCAGCTTCAAAAAAATGCGCTCCTACGTGTACCCGTGAGTGGGTGTGAGAGAACTAGTGCGTGCGTGTGCCGCTTCTCTTCGTGAGAGTACAATATACTTTACCCAAAGAACGTTCGCCGCAAGAGTAATAGTATAAGTGTGTGACGTGTGAGCTAAAATAAAATGTGCGCGACGTCTTTTGTTTTTTAGAAGTTCTTAGGGTAGGGTGTGAAGAGCACATATGTGCGTGACGTCTACCTACAGATAGACGGTGGGAGCGACGTGCGAGTCTGCGAGAGGACTCGGGAGACTCGTGACTCGTGAGGGTGCGTGTGCGTGTGAGAGAGGGGGGCACGTATCAATGCAATGCATATGTCCGTAAATAATTATCCGACAAACGTTCACCACAAGCCTTTTCCTGACGAATGCCATAAGAACCGTTAGATCGGCATCCTACAATGTCAGTTTTGCCATGTCATTTAACAGAACAGCCACTCCTCCTACACACAAATCCTCCAGTGAGTGTTAGCAACTGTCGTATGCTCCCTCCGTTCCAAAATGCAGTGCATATAGCTTTACTGAAAATTTGAACATCACAAACTTTTATTGAGTTTTCGTGTACCAAATTGCACATGTAGAATACCCTATATATATCATTTCATTCATCTTCGAGTGCTAACTATAAAGATGGGGGAGGTGTCTACAAAGAAATACCATCGTATCACCTGCAACAATTTCAACCATCCTTTGGTGTCGAGAAATATCATAGGAACTCTATATGATATGATTTTTATAGGATTTTTTTCCTTTAGAGCCAATTGGTTCACAGGAATAGATTCGTATACTCCACATTTCAAAGGAAATAAACATGATATCATTTCTATAGCTTTAGAGCCACTTGGTTCATATGAATGGATTCCTATACTCCCTTAATTTCAAAGGAAATAAACATTAGCATATATTCAATAGAAAAGTTCCTATGATATGAACCAAATTACATCTCTTTTCTAATCCCTGCTCGTAGGAATTGAGATACATGTCATCTCTAGATTCAATAGAAAAGTTCCTATGATGTGAACCAAATGACATCTCTTTTCCAATCCCTACTCATAGGAATTGAGATACTCCATGTCATATCTTTCCCTACAACTTCCATGTATACATCTTCTATTCCTAAATAGCTAGTACAACACACTAGTAGCTTTTTTCCAAGACATGCAACTATGGCACAAGAACTATATAGTGTGCCAATAACTTTGAAAGATGGTCGCTGGATGAAGCTAATCCGACAGTGCAGAGATGGCATATCCGAGCACTATTGGCTATTGGATATCATAAACATTCCACCAGATCTGCCACATGTACAATTTAGAAGACTCCATGGTTGAACTTAAGCATAATGCACAAACCTCAGAACACAAGCACTTCTCCTTTGTTCTAGAATCTTCTGTATCATAACTGAATTTTTTTTCTTAATGAATTGCGATTATTTGTTTTTTACTTTATGCTTTACAATGAACAACCCCATGAATCTTAACACTTTAATAAAACTAATTGATTTTGAATGAGATGAACTATAAGAACTAAACGAACATCTACATCATGCATATATGACTCAAAGCTTCACATGCTATAGTGTGTATTTATTCATAATTTGGTTTTGAAATCTCATGCGTTCAATGCATGTGTACCTTACTAGTTTTGAGTAGAGTAGAAAATTTCACGCGGCCCCTGGTATATCAAAATGCAGGGCCCATGCATCATTGCCTTTCGGTCGAACCTACGTCCACAATTTTTTGTACGTACTATATCTCCACTCGTCCCCGAACCCAAAATGCTGCCTAGTTCCCGTAAAACCAAGCGGGCCACACTTATTTAAGGCGTCGACTCGAACCCTTTTACTACAACGTGGCCCCGCATGCCGTAGTACTCCTACAAACTCATCATCGGTTTTCTTCAAGAGGACGAGGGAGAAGCCGATTTGTAGTGGAGGCACTTTCAAAAAAAAGGATCTGTAGTGGAGACCCCTACCCTAGGGTGCCCTAGGTAGCTGCCACACGCATCATTGTTCTCTCTTTTCTTTATGCTCTTGCACCCTAGAGTGAAATGATGGTTGCTTCGTCCATCCAGCTTAATGTGGGAAAGGTGGGGCTTTGTGATTTGACCCCTCATCGCTCATTTTTTACTACTATGGCGCTACGACCGGGGTGCCTCCAATTCCAACCGCTGCTCCGAACTATAATTTGGTGCATCTCACGTGGAACAAGACAGTGGATGAGCCACATGTCGGCCAAAGGGGTCCTGTTAAGTGTGTCTCCATTTCGTGTGCATACAGACCCTGCTTGAGTTGCTACGCCAACATAACAGGAGCAGCCTACCACTTAGTTTTGCTCCTTGGTGAATCCCGACTATATTGATCTAAAAAGATACGTGCTGGACTACCCTCTCCGTCTCGGTTTTTTATTTTTAGGCGCCTCGGATTATAGGACGTGCACGTAGTTTTAGGTCATCTATTTGACTAACTAAATATGAGTTACTATGTCACAAAAAGTATATCATTGGATTCTTAAGCGGATGTAGTTGTATATAAAAGTCGAGGGCGAGGCTTTTCCTGCGCGTTAGGTGGGGCAGTTCCGCCTAGTCGGTTCGACAGAGACGCGAGAAGATGAGGGAGTAGGCTGCTGCAAACATAGGGTTGTGTGATTTGACAGCAAGTTACTGCTGGACAGGTGGGGGCCCATGATTTGACTTGCCATTATCATTTTAACTGCGATGCTACGACCAACGTGAGTGTCCTGATTCCTGACCACCTCCATACAGGTGCCTCTCCCAATGCTCCACCATGTAGTAGAGGCTGGCTCTTGCATGAGAGCCCACTTCTCCACTTTTTCCTTGCCTCTCTTTCCTCCATGTATAGCCCACTATTGTACTAATTACTTGCTCCTACAGGTGCTAAGCCTGCCACACATGCATAAAGTCCAATGTGGCAAGTTAATTAAGAAGAGAGAGACTAGTTTGTTGACTGAAGGAAGAGACGGTGCTAAGCGCGTGTACCTAGGTGAAAAGACAATTTTGAGTCTATAGCTAATTAAATGAAGCAAACTTAGCAACAAAAAACTACTAATAAGCACCTATGCATTGGGGACTTGATTGCTAAGCCATTTAATGCCCTTAGCACCTCATCTAAGCACCATTTCATTGGAAGAGGTCACTCCTTGGCAAATGCAATAAATACTACTCCCTCTGTCTCATAGGTGCGAAGAAAAGAGATAGAGAGAAGTAAAAATAAACAAATACACTTATAGGAACCTTATAGCTAACCTTGTTGTAGTATGAGTGACTAAGTGATGACATGCCAACATCACATAGCCTAACACACCATGTTAAATCTCCAAGGGCGCGACCACGCGAGCGACGCGATGGTCGTAGTAGGCACGACCATGATACGGGCTGCTGGCAGCCCTTGGATCTAAGATCGAACAATCGCATGCTAAGTTTCTGAAAATTTGCAGAATAACCCTCCAGGATAGGATATTCACCCATAGGTCTAGAATCACGCCATGCAACCGTTCGAACTTTGATCCAAGGGCTCTCGGCAGCCCGTATCATGGGAGAATGGAAAGCCACTACCCTGCCATTCGCACGCTGGCAGTTTGCTCCTACTCGTCCCCGCACATCCTTTAATATTACAGCGGTTCGCTCCTAGTCGTCCCGTCGTTTCACATTACGGCAGTTCCACTAATCCTAACCCTCCTCCCAAATCCATGGTGTCCCAAATCTCCATGATAGGGGATGAGTACAAGGTTAGAACCATCACCGGCGATGAGTTCGACATCATCTACACCCGTTCTTCCATGATCGTGAAAGGATGCCTTTCTCGCTTCTGACGCATGTTCAAAAACTGAGATGATGAGTGGGTCGCTGGGCTAGATGTTGAGTACAGCACAGTACTGGGACGAAAGAAGGATCTAAAGGAGGAAGAGAGAAAGAAGCCTGCCGTGATCCAGGTTCGCATGCATGACTTATGCTTAGTCTACCACGTATGCCATGCCAACGTTGAATGCCTGGATTTTAAGAACTTCCTCGAGAGCAACCTAGTCCAATTAGTTACAGTAGACTTTACGAACGACAAAAGAGTCCTGGGTCAAATAGGCCTCGTTGTAGGCAACCCCTTCGACCTCCAAAAGAATCGGTTGCTGCCTTCCAGTGTCCAGCCTTCAATGCTGATCCTGGCAGGAGCCATGGTTAATCCTTCGTTCGGTAAACTGGAGAAACCTCATCACACGTTTCATCATCATGCATGGCAGCGGAATGTACTAGATATAGACCACATCCACTATGCTGCAATGGATGGCTACCTTTGTTTCAATATTTACAAGGGTTGGATGAAGAGAAAGAGCCAAGTGTGCGGTTCTAGCAAAGAAGTATCAGCGAAGAGGAAGAGGGACAAGGACGATGGTGAGGACGTGGATTAGTTGCATAGTTTAATTTCAGGTGTCCTTAGTTTAATTTGAGGGGTGTGTTGTGCTGAGCCCCTAGCAGAACTATGTTATGTTTCTTCTCGTTACTTTAACTCTTCAGTACGTACATACTAGTATTTCTTACATTCCATTTAGCACCCCATTTAAGCGCATACTAGCTTTTTTAATAGTACTATATGCATAATTTGGTGACGAGCGCTCTCTATATGTACCACCTTTTTTTTAATTTCAATTTTTGCTCCATGGCGCAATCCATCGATACTACTACTGTACAAAAGTATACATTTTTTAAAAGGCTAGAGTAATGTTCATCACATATATAGCCAGTTAAATTCTCAACCTAGAACGACGTGCATGCCATGTAAACCATTACGGAGGAAGTATAGTAAAAATGAGGTGATTTTACCAAGCGATCGGCAGGGGAGCATGGCCTGTCATGCGGTCCCACGTGTCATGATGTACCAAGGCGATGCGCGTGTCCCTCTTGAGGCAGAAGCAATACTACGTGGTTTGAGATGATGGCGAACCGAAGTGTGAAATAATGGTTGCTTCGTCCGTCTGGGAAGGTGCGGCATTGTGATTTGACATCTCATTGCTCATTACTACTACTGGGCCGGTACGAGTGGGGTGCGTCCCCCTGCTGTTCTGCACTGTTATTTGGTGCTTGACACATCGACCCGGTTGCTATATGTCCCACATGTCGGCGATAGGAAGTACAGAATTCTTGAAAGGGAGCGTCGAGGGAGGAGTATACTACAAGGCATGGCTTGAGTTTTTGCTGCTTCGTGCGATCCATAAAAACCCGGACTAAAAAAAGGCGAGGGCGGGTATTTTCCTGCATGGCACGCAGGGGAGTTTGGCATAGTCTGTTCGAGGCAAGGAGGTAGGAAGGGAAACAAGCAAATAAAGGTTGAGCGACTTAGTTTTGGAAAAATCTGATTTTACGGAGTACGTACCCACTAGGGTTTATAGGGCTCATCTAAAAAACATTCGTTTTTCCATTTGATAAGTCTCAATTCTACTACTAGTAGTAGTACCATCATATGTTGGATTTCGAGGTGCGTTAGATCACCCAATGCAAGCAGTGTCAAGAGGAAACTCACCAATGCATGTAGAAGTTCATGGAAATTTAGTGGTAATTCATGCATTCGTTCTAATTAATGCCTCCGTAAATGTAACTTCTTGAGAAAAATGAGCCTACTAATTACTTGCGGAAACTATGAAATTAATTCGACCACTCACCGTCTACCTTGGTTGGAGAGATTTTGAAATTGAGCCATAAACTAGAAAGGAGGGAGTAGTAACCTTTTTCTCGATTACTATTTGTGGCCTTGTATAGATGCAAAATGTATTTTTTTATAGTGGCCTTGTATAAGTTAATGGAGGCAGTACTAAAGGACATATATATTCCAAACAATATGATAATCTCTCTAACCAAGGTAGCAGGGACGAGGAGTAAACGGAGGGAGTAGTAAAATTTTCTCCTTGTCCTACGAACCACAGCGCGCGTGGGCGAGGGAGCGGGCGTAAGGCGTTCAGGACTACTACTACTACTACTACTCGTAAGCAAGCTTCACCTCATCCTGCAAGCCACCACGCCCGTGGCGGGGGAGACGGCGTACTATGCAAGCTTCTCCTTGTTCTGTGAGTTGATGGGACACATCAAAATTAATCCAGTGTATAGAGCCTTACCTATAAGGTAGGCCCCACATGGTTTGCCCCTTTTTTAACATAACACGTCAAGTCACAATTTGTTTATTCACCTGTGGTAGACGATCCTCCCTCCACCAAGTGGACAACCAGTACACGTGTCAAATCACCACGTGGGCTGCCTTTTCGTACAGAAATGAGCTCCACCGTGTACCCGCGCGGGTGTGGTTGGGAAAGAGACAGGAGTACGTGCGCGGTGCGTGCACCTACGTGGGTGTGTGTGAGAGAGATACAAACCTAGACATAATGCGCCGTCCATTCCCATGCCTCCACCCACTCTGGCCACCAGTCACCACCATGCCCCACTCCTCCTCACCTTATCTCTCATCTTTATCCCTCTATTTTTATATACAAGGGGCCACTATCAAAATTACAATTTGCAGATATACAAGGCCACTAACACTGATCGATGCAATATTAATGGTGTTTCCCTCATAGTACTAGCAAAGGCGGACATTAATTATCCTTTGCATGCACGGGGCAGTGTGAGCATTGGCTTGATGTGCATGAAAGAGAAGAATACACGGCAAACAAGGAAATAAGGTGGCTTGCAACATTGACATAGAAGACATTAATTTTTGCCTTGGTACCTGTAATATGGGTTTGTGGCCTTGTATACAAAAATGGAGTCCGATAAAATTCTTAAGATACCATTTATCCGATAAAATTCTTGAGATATCATTAGTTTTTACAAAATGGGAATACTCCTACATGGGTCAGTCACAACAGGTGTTTTGTAAAAAAATGCATCTTGATGTTCCGTGCAATGCACGGGCATCTTGCTACTCCATGAAAACAACACATGGCCAAATTCAATGGCGAACAAGGGATTTGAATCTGTTGGGAGGGGCTGTTTGGATCTTGCCCGAGATAGCCAAAATATTGGCGACCCTTTTGTCCACCGGTGCCTTTGCCATAGATGAACGAGGAATGGCTCGGGTGCTCATGCATCCTCCAGTGCACATGTTGGAGACGAGCTCGCACAAGCTATTTGTTTTGTCCCACCACGCCGACCGAGGCGTCCGCAGACCGACCGACGACACACAAATTACGCCATCCAACCGTAGCCGCACATATTATGAGAGCAACTCAACCAACTGGACGAAATTCATGCAAACACGTAGACAAACTGATATTTCATATAAACAATGACAGAAATCATATAAAATACCGGATTTTCATAAAACATGATGGATTTCATTACATTCAAATGAACTACGTGGTGCTAGTTCTGGACAACACAGGTATATAATACCTGGCCTCAATTGTCGCCCGCCGATCGATTTGTGTTCCTCATGTCTGGCAGCACGATCACCGGACTGTCGGGAGCCCCGGAGGTATATGCTTCAGCGCAAAGGATAGCTCGCTTCCCCACTGCCCAACTTATATCATCGGCTGATGCCGAAGATGATGGTGGCTGGCACTGGTTTGAGTCATCACCGGTCACTACTTCGCCATGGCCGGCACCGGCTCGAGTTCATCCTAAGATTCCCCTCTTCCATGGAGCCCATGCGGGGTCGACGAAGGTCCTCGCAACAAAAGGATTCGGCAAGACACCTGCTGTGTACGCCGGCATCGCCTCCTCGGTGGCCTTCATGGGACCCAAGCAGTAGCGGCCTCCCGTGTTCTACTTCTCCTTGATGATGGCGCCAGACGCGAAGGCGCAGGCCACTGACTTGTCGCTCTCCGCACACCCGGCTTCTGTCGCTTCTTGCATGGCGCGGACGCCGGGCTGGGAGTCTCAGCCATAGAAACGGGAGACGTGGTACGAGGTGGCGGCGTGGATGGCAGCAATGACGCCCGTGGGACGCTCCTCGTCGAGCTGGCCCGGAGCGGCGAGTTGCTGAACCGCGCGCCGGCTTGGGGCGGCAACTGGCTCCATCGGGCGAGGGGAGGGAGGTGGATCAGCGAGCTACATAGCTTGTATCCGGTGGGCTACCCAGCCGGGTTGGGTGCGGAACAACTACTCTTCGTAAGCCATTGTAAGTGTGGACAAAATGGTAAAGGAGGAGATAGGGGAGCGTCGGAGGTGTGCGATTCTTGGACGGTGTTTGGCCTCGTTTAAATAGGAGATTAAATAGACGGCGGACGGGAGGAGCTCGGCCGGTGTTGTGTTTATTGCCGTCCCGGTCATGAATGGACGTGTGTCCAGACTTGGTTTCTCGGCTTCCACACGGGCGGGTTTCATGGAGGCGTTTGAATGCGGCAAGGAGGCGTGATCAGTCGGGCGTGCAGCGAGTGACGCCCTCGACTCTGACCTAGGACACCGCACTATTCTTCCACTGACGTGTGGGCTATTTGGGAACATGTCCTGCATGTCAGTGACCCAACATAGGCAGCGCACAGGAGAGGAACCTTTGGTGGGCCAGGGCGGTCAGAAACGGGCATTTCATAAACCGATTATTGTTCATTGAGTGTGACATCATCTTTTTCATGTAGATAAGCCTACTATGTCGATAGCACGTTCGGTACATTGTGATTCATAAAGACCACTACAAACATCAATGTTCTGCTCATCACAGATAAGATTGATTAATACCTGTAACAATCCATGTCCTTAACAAAGGGTGCATGCACGTATAGATTGAGCGTGTGTCTTGTGTCATGTGATGTGTGCATGCAGGCATGCGAGTGTTGTGTGCATGCAAGGGTACATTTCAGTGTTGCATGCATGGGTGCGTACATGCGTGTGTTCGTGAGTGCATGTGTATGTGTCAGTGTTGCAGGCCTGCATGCATGTGTGTGTACGTTATGTGTACGTGTCAGTGTTGCATGCCTGCATGCGTGCAAGTCTTGCGTGCGTGCATGTGTACATGTGGGGTGAGGCTACACGTCACGGTCATTAGATTTTCCAGCCGTTGGATATAAAATCAAGGGCCTCCAGTTTATCATCAAACTCCACCCCCCTGAGCCTCCAGCCACCACCGACCGAACCGCCGGCCCCCGTCGCTCGTGGCCGGCCTGCGTCACCATGCCCCCCTACCCTCCCCGAAACCACTCCCCACCGCCAGTCCGCCACCGCACCGGCCATCCCTCTAGGCCCCCCGCGCCGAGCTTTTTCTCCGGCGATCACCACCCCACTGCCCAATCAGCGCTCCCCACCGCCGGCAACTGCCAACCAGAGGTCTCATGACTTTGAATACCCATCGACCACTAATTTGTTACCATTTATGTTCTTCATATACGCGCTGACGGGTGGGCCTGATGGTAATGTGCACTACTGAATGTGGACCGTTTGACTGGTCAATTGATAGTGTTATCAACAAACTACAGAGTTGTATGGTGAGCCAGTAACCGTATGATCACCTTAAAATGTACTCCTATTTTATTAACACAGTACAGACTCAAACTATCATTTCTTTCTTTCATATACGGGCTGACAGGTGGGCCCCATGGTGACGCCCCCCGATGGTGCAACACTAGTTGCGCCGCGTGGAACGTTTGGCTGGTCAATTGATTGTGTCATCAACAAAATACGGAGTTGTACGGGTGAGCCAGTGATCGTATAATCATGACATGTATTTGTTTAACACGGTATAGACGCAAGGGCTCACATATACACGCAAGCACTCACCGCTATAAACGCACACACGCGGACCCTACCCGTATGAGCACCTTCGAGAGAGTGGGCCAGCATATGATCTTGAGATTTTACGAAGTCACCATAGGTGCCTCATAGTCAAGTGGAATGTATCCTCCCACTGAACGCACATCGCCGGAAAATACTGAAATTACACAAGATAAATGCGAGCACCGGGATTTTAACCTTGGTGGGCTCGAGAAACAACTGTCCTCCTAACCATCCAACCACATGTTGGTTAGGACGACAAAATGTATGTGGTGACCGTGATGAGCTTATTCTGAAGTCCAGTGACCATATCGTGCTTTCGCTTCAAATACAATGACCGTAAGTTTCGTCAACAAAATATGGAGCACGCATCAAATGCAAAGTCCGTCAGTGTCATCAACAAAATATGGAGATGTATCGTGAGCTAGATACCGTATGATCACCACAAGAATGTATACGATGACCGTAATGAGCATATTCTGAAGTCCAGTGACTGTATAGTGCTTTAGCTTCAAATACATTGACCGTCACGTGTGAATGTGTCATGGGCATGCATACTTTTAGAGGGCCGAGAGATAGTTTGTGTGCGTACGTGAAAGTGGTGTAGAAAGAGGGGGTGTCCGGTGGAGACAAGAAGAGATATGCCCTTCGTTTATCTTTCCCGTGACTAATATTTTAGGAGAATATATAAACATTCACAATGCAGAACAAATATTTTTGGATGCACCATGCAATTAACTTTCATGTATAACATTGTACTATTGTATATGCTTATTTTCTTAGTGGCCGATTGCGTGTGTGGTGTGGTGGGCACATCATTTCTAGTTGTGGTGGGTCAACATGAAGACTCATGGGTTGGTTCCATCCTGCGCCACATATAGGTTGGACCGAGACGCGTTATACGAAGACCCATGTGGAGGACTCGGTGTACAACACGAAGCTACCAGAGTCATGGAGGACTCTATCCCCACTAGTGATAAGCCGACAATATATGATTTGTAACCCTAGGCCGCCAGTATGTTATAGAAGCTTGGGGGCTAGTTCGTCGATAGTATACACACACGCACAATGCCTGGTATTCACGTGTACTTTGTACACACCCCTATCACTAATATACAGTACCAGGAGTAGGCTCTTTCTTCAACTGCAAGGGTCCGAACTAGGGTAAAACTTTGCCTCGTATTACCATCCAGCCTAACAGTCAGGGATATCCTACTGAATGATATGATGAAATCATATCTACCAACTACTTAGAGAGAGGTGTGTCTGGGGGGCAATGTGTGCAAGAGAGGCCTAAAGATAATGTGCGTGCGGGAGACACGTAGGCACATATACGTGCGTATAGAGGGCTAGTAGAGACCGTGTGTGTGTATATATTCATGTGAGAGAAATAGTGTTTTCCAACTGAGATTAGTGAAAAGAGTGGTACATAGTAGTCAGAAAGAGAGAGAGAGAAACAGAGAGAGCATGTGCGTGAGACACCCTGACACCCTGAGAGAGATTGTGAGCATGTGTGAAATAGAAATGTCGATGCATATAAATTGTGTGCACTTATGTGTTAGATAGAGAGATATATAACGCGTTTGTGAGAATGGGCCCAGGCATAGTGCATCTACGTGTAAAAGGCGGTTCTACGCATTAAATTAAAATATAAATGGCATCATTATTTTTTGATGAGATCATGAAATTTGCAAATTGCATATGGACGAAAATCGGTTTATCAGACACCCATACTCTATTGAATTCTAGCATGTGCATGTGTTTATTTCATATTATCGATCCATAGAGTGAGAGCGGGTTGAAATACAGGGAATGGATGCTTTTGCAATTCATATATGAACATTAATTAGTGAACTCCATGTTGTTAGTGTGAAGCACTTTATACATTTGTCACTTGCATGGCTACATTCCAAATTGCTAGCTACGAAATAGAATACATGTCGAATTCAACACAAAGGGGCTTTCGAAGATTCGAATTCATAGGATGTGCATTCATCTATTTGAACCCAAGATAATGGCATTAGTAAATCAGATGTAAAAGGGGGCATCAATCTTTGTTGTGAGTTTGAACATGCTATATATATTCATACGCATCTCTAACTTTTTTTTGCAACCAAGGAGATTATATCTGGAACCATGCATGAACTGAGGTAAGTTGCATATTTTTTACTAAATACTCATGTACAATGTATATTCAAATGTACCCCCTCCATTCCAAAATAATCGTAGCTTTAGGATTTTCAAGAGTAAAGATTTGTGAAGTTTGACAAATCCTGAAAGTTCAATTCAAGAGAACCGAAAACGTTAATGCTTCAACTCCCAAATATTGAACGAAGCACCAAAACTGCGCGAGACTAATGTTTGGTGGTAGAAATTACTGTCCTGACTCTGGCTCATGTAGCCTATCGGCCCGATGTCCAAAGGTCTAAACTGGGGTAGGTTTGTAACTTCACCAAGACGTCAGTCTCAACCGCCTCCGAGAAGAATTCATACGCCGTGGGTGCCGAAACACCCATGCGCTCGGCCGAAATCTATCCCGCCCACATTTGGGACACCTAAGATTACTCTCGGCGTTCTGAGAACGGGGGTCCCCAGACTTGCCTGCCTGCGGCCTATGGCGTGGCTCAAGAGGTGGCCTACTACGGCCCATCTTCATCAACTCAAGCTCAAGACCTTCGCGAGGGGCCAAGCCTCGCGGGGCGGACGATGACAGGCTTCCTCAGGCACGGCCTCACCAAGCCGTCTCGCGAGGAGGCGGAGAGATCAAGGCAAGGGTACCTCACGAGGTGCTAATGACGCAAGCCATGACTATCGAGACCAGGCGGGCGCCGGGCGGGCGTCGGCCTGTACAGTGTCCTTGTTTCCTCTTTGGTGCAAAGGGGGCAAGCGCAGGCGCGGAGTACCGAGGAATCAAGAAAACGTTACCATTCCGGTGCAACAAGACCAAGACCAGCAGAGCGGCAGGACGGAGGTCACCATGGAGCCCAAGCCGGCGTCATCGCAAGTGCCTTTGGCAGCCGAAGACCAACTTTAGTGAGGATAACTTGTACTACATGTTCCCCTTCAAAATGGCCGTTGTTGGCGCCCTTCCCGCTCAATATTTGGGAATAGGACCGGGGCCTCTATATATAGGGATAGCCACCACAGTACAGGGAGGGAAAAGTTCTCACCTAGAGCCGACAGATACGGAGCAATTCCTCTCCAAGCGCACCACCACAGGAACACCTCTCGCGAGGCTGTTCTCCCCTTGTACTGTTCATCATCAGCCCCTGAGGCAATCCACCACAACACACACTGGAGTAGGGTATTACACAGCAATGGTGGCCCGAACTGGTATAAATCTTGTGTCCCTTGTGTTGTTCATCGTGTAGCTTAGATTCTCAGCAAGGCACTGGGATGTGGATCGGTAGGGGGAAGATCTTCGGGTGCACCCTAGAGTTTGAACCTTAATGGTTTTGCCAGAACCCGATATCCTACATTTGGCGCGCGAAGTAGGGGTGCACCGGAATCTTTCTTCCGTGGTTCCGCGTTCGATCGTTCGTCGCATCCATGGCTGACGCTCGCCGAGCTCCCGCCGAGCGTCGGGCTGCTCTCTCCGCCCACGTCGCCCAGACGGCTCCCGTCGGTGGGCCTCCTCGTCGTTCCCCTTCCCCTGCCGCCCACGTCGCCACCGACCTGGCAGGGAACGAGCAGCAGGCGTCGTTGCTGCATCCCTCAGTGCAGCGGGAAGGCCGCACCGCCACTCCGTCGCTGACTCCAGCCGATTCATCATCGCACGCCCGTCGCGCCCCCACGGACGCGCATGTCGCGTTGCTCCTGGCACGTGAGCTCCTGCACTACCGCCCCGTCGACGACCTCTACAAGGACTGGCTCGCTCGCATCACCGAGCTCGTCAGGGCTGCAGGGGGCTCCCCCTGCGCCATCCCTCTCGCTGCCTCGCCCCCCGTCCTGTGTGGGTGATGCATCTTAGGAGGTGCCTCAACAACCTCCTCCCCAAGCAGGCGCCCTGGCTCCAAGGCGCGCGGCCCCTGGATGAGACCCACCGCGTCCAGCGCCCACGTGACAAGAGAGGAGCTGCCAAGAAATCCCTCGTCCCCAAGAAGGTGCTCGCGTGCTCCCTGCACTAGCACGCCATGAGCGCATCCCCGTGCCGGCATGTTAAGAACCCGTGGCTGCCTCTGGCGGCGGCGCGCGGGAATCCCCAGGAGCAAGCCCCACGTCTGCAAAGGGCGCTGGTGGCCACCGCAGGCTGCCGCGCCTTCACCACCGAGCTGCGCAGTGTCGCCCGGCCGGGCAAGTTCAAGCCAGATCCGCCTCCTCGCTTCGATAACACTGCCGACCCTACAGAATTCCTGCAGCTCTACGAGCTGGGCATCGAAGCGGCCAACGGAGATGAGAAGGTCATGGTGAATTGGTTTGCCATGGCTCTCAAGGACGGTGCCCGCACCTGGCTCCTGAACCTCCCTCTCGGCATGATCTCCTCTTGGGACAAGATGCGCACCCGCTTCATCGCCAACTTCCAGGGAACTCGTGACCGTCCTCCAGTCATGGGTGTCTTGCGCCGCATCAAGCAGCAACCTGGAGAGACCCTGTAGAAGTACATCCAGCGCTTCAACAACGCTCGCCTCAAGATTCCCAAGGTGATCGAGGAGGCCATCATCTTAGTGTTCTTTGATGACGTCTGCGACTTCAAGATGAAGGAGGAACTAGAAATCCACGAGGATCTGTGCACATCTCTCTAGAGCTGTTCAACCTGACGCCTCTCCCTCCTCGAGCTCCCAACTGCAGACCCTGAAGAGAAGAAACCCAAGGCCAAGGACGTGAAGCGCAAAGGAGCAGCCATGCTCGCAGCAGAGCCAGACACGAAGCGATGTAGGGATCAGCCGGAGTCGTCCAAGGGCAGACGATATTGCGTGTACCACGACCTCCACACCCACAACACCAACGAATGCCAGGAGCTCAGGGCCGTGCGAGAAGGACGTGTCGGTCGATGCCTAGAGTGCAACGATCGGGGCTACGGCCGAGGCGGAGGAAGTGGTGGAGGACGATGGGACGACCGTGGCCCTTGCCAAGGGTGGCATGACCGGCCTCGCGAGGACCACTGGCAGGACCAGCCTCGCGAGGGGGCTTGGAGGGATCAGCCTCGTGACGATTGCCCGCGAGGCCACGTAGGCTTTCCTCCTCTGCCACCACCGCCAAGAAGGAATGACCACCATCATCAGGATGAGGGGGCTGGGGGCTTCCAGGAGCCACGTGCTATCGCTCGCATCTTGGGCGGTGCCCAGGCCCCAGCCTCTCAGCGCATCTTGAAGCAGTTTTCTCATGAGGTGAATGCAGTCCTCCCCAAGCTCGAGGCCACACGCCCTCTCAGGTGGTCAACGTGCGCCATCACGTTCAGCTTAGCGGATCAGCTCAAGTGTGCGGCAACAGCCGGGGTCCTCCCAATGCTTTGTTCCCTAGTCATCAGCAACGTGCAAGTTACCAGGACCCTCATCGATGGCGGTGCATGACTCAACATCCTGTCCGTTAAGACGTTCAACAATCTCCAAGTGCCATATGATCAGCTTCAGCCAACCAAGCATTTCTCGGGAGTCACTGATGGCTCCACCACCCCGATAGGGCAGGTCCGCCTCCCTGTCACCTTTAGACAGTGCAAGAACTACCGTACTGAGCTTATCGACTTCGACTTCACCCACATTTGCCTACCATACAATGCCATACTCGGGTATCCAGCCCTGGCCAAGTTCATGGCAGTGACTCACCATGGTTACAATGTCCTCAAGATGCCGGGGAGCGGCAGAGTCATCACAGTCCCCTGCGAAGAGAAGGATGCGGTGTGCTCTCTCGAGCATTCCTTCCAAGCTGCATCGGTCGAGGACCCAAGCAGCAAGAGCAGGAACCTTCCCGAGGCAGTCCCCGAGAAGAAAAAGACATCACCCAGCTCAAGGCCTCAGGAGGCAGGCATCTTCGGAGGCACCGCGCCAGGATCTGCTCCCGTCCAAGGGGCGCATCCCTCCATCGTATAGGAAGGCGCGCCTAGCGCCCTCCTCGGGCAAGGCTCAGGGGCTCTCTCCTGGAGGGCCTCAGACTTCGCCAAGATCACGAGGGAGCTCTCTCCTGGGGGCTCTCTCCTGGAGGCGCGCCCGGCGTCAATCCAAATATGTTGGCAACTTATCGTCCAAAGCCAGAATGTGTCATCAAAAATTCAGATATGCTCAAATATGAACCATAGTGATTAAGGCTACATGGCCCAAATAGTGTTAATGATATCTCAATATATTGTAAAAGATATCAACTTGAAACAATGTTTAGAAAAATAACAGATCAAAAAAACAAGGCTTTCATAGGCTGCCAAGCCCCAATATCAAGTGTTGTTCATGGGCCGCACAACCACTAGGTTAATCCTTCATTCAAACCTACAAGCCGGGCCTCACATGACCAACCATCGTTTTAATTTTAGACAAGTTCGGGGTGCTTATAAGATTGACTGTCATGAGTATGGCAGGTCATTCCAGGATTACCTAGGCGGAGTGGCAGACAAACAAGGCAGGATAAACCGGAATTTTGGTGGTTTACACCGGATATACCAACCAATCAAAATGGGTTAACAAAAGCTATGTTCATTGAACAGGGAGCCCCCCAATTGACATATATTGAGCCTTTCATGACAGGATACGTATGTATGAACTGTGCATTGCCACAAGCTCTCTTTGGTAACCTTTAACTTGTGAAATAAGCCCCCAAGGATTTACAATAAGGCTTATAAGCCGAATCAATAGGGTAGTTATAGCTATGCTCAAAGAGTAGGAAGCCCCGAAGTAATTTTTAACAAGGCGTACAAGCCGGATCAAAAGGGCAGTGATAGCTATGCTCAAAGAGCAGGAAGCCCCCAAGTGATCTTATGAATTGACGATAAAGACTCAGATACTTAGAAATGAAATCACAGAGGCCCTGAATTATCAGGGATGCCGGCTTTATTATAATTGATCATAATATATACATAGATAAAAATATGCACAACACAAGAGCCAATGGCTCAGGTGTAATAAGGTCAAAGATGAGAAATGTTCCATGCCGGCGGGTCTCCTCCTACGATGTGCATGAGTCCTTGTGGTCTTCAACATCAATGAGGTAGTATGATCCGTTGTTCAAGTTTTGGCTGACCACAAAGGGTCCTTCCCAAGGTGGGGGTAATTTTTGCATATCTGTCTGATCCTGGAAGAGCCGGAGCACCAAGTCACCTTCTTGAAAGGGCCGGGTCTTAACCCGGGGGCTACGATAACAACATAGATATTGCTGGTATATTGCCGAACGAGCCGCTGCAAGGTCGCGCTCTTCATCTAACAAGTCAAGAGCATCTTGACATGCCTTTTCATTATTAGCTTCAACATAAGTCGCCACACGGTGCTAGTCGTGATGGATGTCACAAGGGAGAACCGCCTCTGCTTCGTAAACCATGAAGAAAGGCGTATAACCCGTGGACCTGTTGGGGGTAGTATTGATACTCCAAAGCACTGAGCGTAACTCCTCAACCCAACAACCCGGCGTCCTCTGCAAAGGGACTATAAGCCAGGGTTTTATACCTCTCAAGATTTATTGATTGGCCCTATCAGCTTGACCATTAGACTAGGGGTGAGGCACTAACGATACATCAAGACGAATATGCTCTTGTTGGCACAATTCTTTCATCGCACCCTTAGACAGGTTAGTGCCATTATCAGTTATGATGTTATGAGGATAACCAAAGCGGAAAATCACCATTTTGATGAATTGAACTGCTGTTGCCGCATCACATTTGCTGATGGGCTCTGCTTCAACCCACTGTGGACTTGTCAATCACCACCAAAAGGTGGGTCTTTTTATCATTGGATATTTTGAAGGGTCCAACCATATCCAGCCCCTGGACTACAAACGGCCAAGTAATTGGAATCATCCTTAATTCTTGAGCCGACACATGAGCCCGATTTGAAAATTTTTGACAGCCATCACATTTGCTAACCAGATCTTCTGCATCAGCATGAACCGTCAGCCAATAAAACCCATGACAAAAAGCCTTAGCAGCGAGAGATTTAGAGCCCACATGATGGCGTAATCTCCTTCATGAATCTCCCTTATAATTTCACGGCCCTCCTCAGGAGAGATGCATCATTGAAACACCCGTGTAACACTGCATCTGTGTAATTCGCCATTGACAGTAGTCATCGACTTAGACCTCCGGGTTATTTTCCTGGCCAAAGTTTCATCATCAGGTAACTCACCCCGTGTAATATAAGCCAATATGGAACTGTCCAATCCGGAATGGCATGAAGAGCCGCCATCAACTATGCCACCAGGTGAGGGATGGAAAGATCCTCTTCTGTAGGCAATTTAACTGAAGGATTATTCAGAACATGAAGAAAAACATTAGGTGGTACCGGTTTACGTTGGGATCCCAGCCGGCTTAAAACAACAATCGCTTCAATTTTCCTGTGATTAATATGTTCCACCTAATAACCCTTGAAATGACTAGCAATATCATCAACCGTGCGACAATAAGCCACCATGAGCAGGTCTTTAGAATCCCATGTTCCTCAGACTTGTTGAGCCACCAGATCTGAATCGTCAAGACACCTTACCCGGCTTAAGTTCATTTCCTTAGCCATCCGAAGATCATGGAGTAAAGCCTCATATTCAGCTGCATTGTTAGTGCAAGGAAACATCTGTCTCAAAACATAAAAAAACTTCTCACCTCGTGGGGAAGTCAAAATAACTCCAGCCCTCGAGCCTTCCAACTTCCTGGATCCATCAAAATGAATAGTCCAATAAATATTATGTGGCTTATCCTTAGGCATCTACAACTCTGTCCAGTCATTAATAAAATCAACAAGGGGCTGAGACTTAATGGCTATTCGAGGCACAAATTTGAAACCATGTGGTCCGAGTTCAATGGCCCACTTAGCCACCCGGCTTATAGCTTCTCTGTTTTGAATAATATCCCCCAGAGGAGTAGAGATGACCACAGTGATGGAATGACCAAACAAATAATGCTTCAACTTGCGACTATCCATGAATACCCCATAAACTAGCTTCTGCCAATGTGGATATATCTGCTTAGACTCAACTAATACCTGACTGGCATAATAAACCGGCCTTTGAACCGGATATTCCTTGCTTAACTCCTTCCTCTCCACAACAATTTCCACACTGACGGCTCCGTTGTTAGCAGCCACATTTTAAAGCAATGGCTCCTTATCAATAGGAGCTGCAAGAACCAGCGGCTCAGCCAGCTGTTTCTTAAGCACCTCAAACGCCTCATTGGCAGAATCACTCTAGACAAAGTGATCTGTCTTCTTCATCATCTCATAAAGAGGAATGGCCTTTTCACCTAGGTGAATTATAAACCGGCTTAAGGCCGCAATACGACCCGCCAAATGTTGAACATCGTTAACTCATGCCGGCTTAGCCAAGGAAGTGATAGCCTTGATCTTCTCCGAGTTAGCTTTAATACCTCTCTCAGAGACCAAAAAAACCCAGGAGCTTGCCCGCTGGCACAACAAAAACACATTTATCCGGGTTAAGCATCATCTTGTAACCCGGATATTGTCAAAGGTCTCCTTCAAATCGTCTATCAAGGTCTCCTTCTTTCTAGATTTCACAACGATATCATCCACATAAGCATGAACATTGCCCCCATTCTGGCTGTGGAGACAATTCTGAACACAATGTTGATACGTCGCCTGGGCACTCTTGAGCCCAAAATGCATAGACACGTAGCAGAAGGCTCCAAAGGGAGTGATGAAAGATGTCTTATCCTGGTCCATAACTGCCATCTTGATCTGATGATAACCAGAATAAGCATCTAGGAGGCTCAAACACTCGCAACCCGCCTCAGCATCAATGATTTGATCAATACGAGGGAGAGCAAAAGAATAAGCCGTACAAGCCTTGTTAAGGTTCGTGTAATACACACACATACGCCAAGTGTCGTTCTTCTTAAGAACCAACATAGGGTTAGCCAACCATTCAGGATGAAAAACTTCACCAATAAACCCAGCCGCCAAGAGCCGGGCCACTTCTTCACCAATGGCTTTGTGCCTTTCTTCATTAAAACGACGAAGGAATTGTTTGACCGGCTTAAACTTTGGATCAATATTAAGAGTGTGCTCAACGAGTTCCCTTGGTACACCTTCCATGTCAGAAGGCTTCCATGCAAATATGTCCCACTTCCAACGAATGAACTCGATGAGTGCACTTTCCTATTTCGGATCCATGTTGGCACTGAGGATGAACTGCTTGAATGAGTCACCAGGAATTAAGTCAACCAATTTAGTACCATCTGCCGAGTTAAACTTCAACAATGGGTCTTGCTCTGTGGTTGGCTTCTTAAAGGGGGTCATATCTACCGGGTCAACATTATCTTTATAGAACTTCAGCTGCTCCATTGCACAAGCTGACTCAGCATAGGCAACATTTCCCTCTTTGCACTCCAAAGCTATCTTTCTATTTCCATGCATCGTGATGATTGCCTTATAACCTGGCATCTTAAGCTGCAACTAAACATAACAAGGTCGTGCCATAAATTTAGTTTAACTCGGCCGTCCAAACAGGGCATGATAAGGCTCTTGATCTTGACCACTTCAAAAGTCAAATTTTCAGCCCTGTAGTCATACTCATTACCAAAAACCACCTCCAAGGTTTTCTTGTCCACTAGATATGCTAACTTACCGGACACCACCCCATGAAACACTATAGAGGATTGCTTAAATCCTTGTCAATCAAGTTCATACAGCAAAAAGTATCATAATAGAGGATATTGATGCTGCCGCCTCCATCCATGAGCACTTTAGTGAACTCGTATTCTCCAACTTGAGGTGCCACCACCAAAGCCAGCTGACCCGGATTATGAACCCAGGGCGGGTGGTCTTCATGACTCCATACAATGAGCTGTTCTGATCATCGTAAGTACCGAGGGACCGCCGGCTCAACCATGTTCACCGCCCTCTTGTGAATCTTATGATCTCGCTTACACAAACTCATGGTGAACACATGATATTGACCACTATTCAGCTGCTTCGGATTACTCTGATAACCAGACTGTTGCTGCTACTGATTACCCTAATTAGATTGCTGGTTAAAACCACCTTGATTGCCTTGACACTGAAATCCAGAGTTTGAGCCGCCACCTCCAAAGACGGGTCCGTGAGAGCCTGACCCTGACCCGCCGTGTAGGCCGTGGTTACCCTGATAAAAACCGAAATTCCTATACTCCCTCATGATGAAGCACTCTTTCTAGAGATGAGTGGTCGATTTATCTGGAGTACCATGATTTGGGAAGCGTTGATTCATCATCGCCTCAAGGTTGAATTTTGGCCCGCCAAACCGGGGTGTTGATGAATTTCCCTTACGATGCTGATTATAACTGAATTGGTATTAGCCACAAAATCTAAACCGCCATATGTTTGCTTGCGCTTACCATTATTACCGTGACCCACCACATTGTGTTGTTGTCCCTTTGCATTGCCATTCTTCTTGCCCTTACCAGCCTTTTCCTTATCAGACTGAGGGTCCTTAGTATTGTCAGAATCAGCATATTCCACAAGAGCCGCCATGAGCTCCAGCATGTCATTGCAATGGCGCTTAAGCCGCCCCGGGTTCTGTTTGAGGGGAAGGAAATGGTAGTTTTTCCCCAAAATTAGGACAGCTGAGCCGACATTGATGTTGTATGACGAGTGGATAATGGCTGAGATCTGGCGTACCCGGGCGGTTGATTCACCCTCACTCTGCACACAAGTGTCTAAATCAAGAATCAACATGGGCTGCTTGCATGTATCCTTAAAGTTCTGAATAAAACACGCCTTCAATTCATCCTATGATCTGGCAGAGTTAGGGGGCAATCGCTTTAACCAGGCATGAGCCGGCCCATCCAGCATCATGGTGAAATATTTAGTGCACGCAACGTCATTGACATACAACATCTCCATGGCCATCTCATAGCTCTCAATCCAAGCCTCCGGGGGTTGATATGCTATGTAATTGGGTACTTTTCCAGTGCCCTTGAAGTCCTTGGGTAACCGCTCATTGCGTAGAGCCAGTACGAAACAAGGCACACCCATCGTCCTAGAAGTCACCCCAGCTTCTATGGACGTCAAACGGTGTAACTGAGGTTGCTGAGCCGCAACTGTGCCGCCAGCTCCGCCTCACGACGAGCCAGTGCTTGATCTACCAACAACTGAGCATGGTTATCAGCCCATGGTGGGTCATGCCCACGTAGCTGGTTATGATGCCGCTCACTGCTTGAAACTGCGGGTGACTCCATGTGTCAGCTATAGCTTCGACTCGGATGCGGAGTGGAGTGGATTCAATCGCGGCTGTAGCAGTAAGCCGCCTGCTGAGCCACCGCCATTTGAAGAAGTTCCACGGCTTTCCAAGCCTCGGCTGCCTCAGCACTCTCACCTGTCACTGGGAGAGCTGCCAATCGTGTTGCCATGGCAATCATGTTGTCCAACGGGTTAGAGAACTGACCTGGAAGTGTTGAGACTCGCAGAGGCGGGGTTTAATTGACACGAGCTGGATCCGCCACATGGGGTTGAGCCGCCGCTCCAGTCCTTGGTGCTTCAGGACCCCGGGTCATGCTGGGCGGGTTACTTGGTCTTGCCCCAGGCGTATCGAAAAGATTTCTTGCATCAAACTCATGATGCAGACAACTTAGTATCTCCTGTTAAAGACAGTGTTTGATGCATTCTGGTCCAAGCTTAAGAGAAATTTTTCTGCTTGAATCTGCTGCGACTCCATCTCCAAGACAGCTCGCTCTATTGTCGTCCTGGTATTTTCAGCGTTAAAATCCTCCTTAGCTTGGGCTATCTCATCACGCAACTTCGCAACATCCATGTTATGTTGTACTTGGTTCGCCAGGGTTACCTCCAGCGTCAGCAAGGTTGCCAAGGCCTCCAAAAGTTTAGATAAAATAGGAGCTGGCGGGCGCATGGGGCCTCCTGCCCCAGCTGCAGCAGCGGCTGCTAAACCAGAAATCATTGCTGCCATAGTTGAGGAATTCTGCACCCGTTATGTACCAGCCATGAATCAACCCGGTTTGGCGGCTCATAGGGGTCCAGAATACTATCACCATCAGAACAGCCCCCAAGCCTATCATCTTGCAACTGATACATGCAATTGGTCTCACCAGTTGAGGAGTAATCGCCAGAGTAGATGGCAGTCTCTCCACAGGACACAGATCCTTCCTCAAGATCCACTCCTTGAGTAAAGCCCACAAAAGCACGCTTCAGGGCGGCTTGAACTTTGGCGGGTCGTGCGCGCTAAGCTATCTCGATGATGTCGGTGTATGTGTCCGGCTCAGGCTCTGACTCGCCGATCATGCCAATGAAGACATGGATTCCGCCGAAGGCGACCGGGTACCCGTACTCGATTGAATCGGCCTCGGGACCCCATCATGTGTCATCAATGTAGATTTTTCTGCGGTGACTCTTAGTCATCCGGCCCACAGCGTATCCCTTGATCCCTGAGAAGCTGCCATTCAAGAACTCGAAATCACCATGCTCTGGTCCCACAGTGGGAGCCAACTATCGTGGATTTAACACGGCAGATGCCCTAGCAAAAGGACTTAGGTGTGCAGCCATCGCAGCTAGGTTATCTTAAAGGAGTTAAACAGGACAAAGGACACAGAGATTTTTACCCAGGTTTGGCCCCTCTCAATGAGGTAAAAGCCTACTCCTGCTTTCGATTGTATTGCTTCTGTTTCGATTACCAGGTAGCGAACATGCTTGACCTAGTGCTCGGTTGATTGTTCCTTGAGTTAACCCGCTGTCGGGTCACCCCTTTATATATAGGTTGGCACCAGGCGGCTTACAGAGTCCCGGCCGGCTCACACAAATGTGACCACCTCGGTTTCTAACTAAACCTGCCTTACAGTACAAGTTAAACATATGGCAGTTCATCTTTCTGGGCCTTGAGTCACCTGCGGGGCTTGGGCCTTCAACAAGCTTGATTCATGAACCGCCAGCTTCATGCTTAAGTAGCCAATGGCATAACCCGGCCACTCCTGGGTAGGTCATATCTAGGAGTTATACCCCCAACAGTTTATTAGTATCTTAGAGGAAGAAAGAGGATATATGTATTATTTGCTTCTACCGCTTCTATATACACATGCATGTATATTTAGTTATTCGACATGCTTCTGAACTTGATTGTGGTTTTAGACCGAAACACTATCCTTGTTCAAAGAGTGTCCATGTTGTGTGATATACGATGCTACTCCATTGTGCATCTCTCTTTTCTTGTGTGATGCATCATTGTAGATATGCTTGATAGAGTAAATGATTTCAGTTCTAATTGTGTCAAATCTATACTATGTGCCATGCTTCGTGTTTACTGAAGTGAGGCATTGGGCATTGGAATTTAGGCATTTATGTATAATTTTAGTTATGTATGTGTCCAATGCAAACATTACTGTCAACTATCAAGTTGATTCTAAAATGTCTCATTAACTTCATTTCAGATGGTTATTTTTGGATTTAGTACCAATTTATTATTGGCCTGGCGTGTGCTTTGTACCTTTCTTTGTACCAATTTATTGCATTATTCTGTTATTTACTGTTAAATATGTTGCTAGATTTACTTTTATTTTGTTCCTAAACATTTTGTTCTATAATGTGCAGATGCTGGCCTTTCCTGTTTCTTCACGAGCATCAAGACAAAGAAGTCAAAGGAATCATAGTTCTAGCTGATTGGAGCTAGTTCTAAGAGTAATGAAGCCCTTAATGCTTGAGAGGATCTTGAAGAGGGGTCTAGAGGGTGGGGGAGTGATTAGACCCTTAACAAGCAAAAGTAGCAGTTTCCATTTCTTCAAGTTAAGGTCTAGTTTTAGCACAAGTTTAAGCATTCAAATACATTTCAAGCAAGCATGACAAGAGTATATGCAGTGGAAAGAGTAAAGCATGCAAGTTGTAAGAAAGTAAAGGAGTGGGGTTGGAGTTTGCAAAAGCAACGGAGACATGAAGATTTTTGGCGTGGTTCCGATAAGTGGTGCTATTGTACATCCACGTTGATGGAGACTTCAATCCATGAATGGTAATGACTGCACGAGTCCAGGGAGGGCTACACCTATGAAGGTTCCACGAAGAAGCAACCTTGTCTATCCCACCATGGCCATCGCCCACGAAGTTCTTACCTCAATAGGGTAGATCTTCACAAAGTAGACGATCTCCTTGCCCTTACAAACTTCTTAGTTCAACTCCACATCTTGACGGAGGATCCCAAGAGACACCTAACCAATCTAGGAGACACTGCTCTCCAAGAGGTAATAAATGGTGTGTTGATGATGAACTACTTGCTCTTGTGCTTCAAATTATAGTCTCCCCAACACTCAACGCTCTCTCACAGATTTGGATATGGTGGAAAGATGATTTGAGTGGAAAGCAATTTGGGGAAGGCTAGAAATCAAGATTCTTGTGGTAGGATTGGTATATCTTGATCTCAACACATGAGTAGGTAGTTCTCTCTCAAAAATGTATGGTGGAGGTGTAGGCACGTTCGGACGGCTCTCTCACATATGGAGAAGGGGGTGGAGGGGTATATATAGCCTCCACAGAAAATCCAACTGTTACACACATTTGACCCATCTCGACTAGACTAAATGATTAAACTCGGTGGCACCGATTAGTTCAAAATATGACCCTTAGAAATCTTGGTGGGACCGACTAGAACAACTCGGTGGGCCCGATGTGCTAGGGCTTAGGGAAAGCCTCATCTTGGTGGCACCAATTGCATCAACTCGGTGAGACCGGAGTGAAGCAATAAGGCAACAGAGAATTTTCCAAGTCAACTCGGTGAGACCGATTGCACAACTCAGCGAGACCGAAATAAATGCAACAAGTCATAGAGTGTTGGCAGGGCCATCTCAGTGAGACCGACACCGGTATCGGTGAGACCAAACTCTTAGTGTTTCTGGCTGTGGCTATGCCATATGAACTCGGTAGCGCTGGATAGAAAGAATCGGTCGAGCCGAGTTGGAGTCTGGGATTTTGACATATTTGGATGGAGAAAGTGGTTGAGGGTTTTGGAGCAATATCACTAAGCATTTGAGCAAGCAAGCCATTAAGAAAAACCTCATCCCCTTTTAATGATATTGGCTTTCCTATGGACTCAATGTTATCTTCGATCACTAAAATAAAGACGAAGAGTCTTGAGATTTGTGATGCCCCGAGACTGACGCTCCAGATGCCTTCCTTTTATTTTTGTTGTTACCGTGTGATTACTTTGTTCGTTGCATTATCATAATTATTTTGCATATTTTATTCATCTATGTTGATGCCATGATCATGTTGAGTGCCTTGTCATATCTTTGCTTCTTGCCGCATGCTTGTCTCACTTGTTATGTTGCATTATGCCCTTGTCATTTTCATTGCATCATGCTCATCCTGTGCATTGTGAGATTCATCTTGTTATTTACATGCTCTATGTGTCTGTTGATATTCCACAACTTGTTTCCTCTTTCAACCTATCAATGCACCATCATCTCCTTCTTCCTTCTTCTTTCTTTCTTTTTTTGCAAGTGACATTTTTCCTCATCCATAAATGTCCAATCTTTTCCTATAAATATTAGACCAGTTCCTAAACCTCTCTGCCAAATTTCATCCTACTTTGAGTTGTTTTGGTTTGGTTCAAAAATGCATCAAGTTTGAACTAAGTTCAAACTTGAGTTATTTTTCTACCTCTAAAAAGCCCAAAACAATTTATTCAAACACTTCATAATTCCTAGATTTCAGGGATATTTTTATATCTCTCATGCTCCTCTCCTAGCCCCCTGACCTTTTCTTTTATCGCAGTTGTTTCTGTAAATAAGCATAAATTCAAAAGAACAGGAGAAGGCCCGGGGACTCTTGCCAGCCAGCCGCAACAGTCAGCTGGGCCTCACCTCCAGGCCGGCCCAGCTTCCCCCCGCGCGCAACCTCCTTCGCTCTCCCTCCCATGTGGTGATCCATGCTGACAGCCAAGCCGACCCCACCTGCAGCCTACTAGCATCCTATTCCTCGTCCTCCTTGCCCTCTCTCTCCCTCACGGTAAAAGCCGAGGGAATGGCGACCACATGGCCATGGTGGCCGAGCCAGCCATGCCCGCATCCCCTATAAGACCCCCCTCGGCATCCGCTCCTCACCCCTTAGGGTTTCCATGTCTCCGCCGCTACCCAACAGGGGCTCTTCCCTGCCCCGCTTCTCCTTCCCCGAGTGAGATCGAGCACTACCGGGAGCATGTCCGCGACGCTGGCGACCCTCCGATCGAGTCCAGTCACCTCCCGCGTGTTCATCTGCTTCCTCGCCGTCGTCCACGACACCTTCTTCCACTATATCACCGAGGGATGCCATGCCAATGCTATCATCACCGTCTTCTTCCCCTGCTTTTTCTTCGTCATGGAGCCGAGCACCGCCTCGATCAGCACAGCCCCATGCCGGCTCCTCTGCTTCCCCGACCAGTCCACTGACTCCAACAGCACCCCCATGGTGAGCCACTGCTCCTTCCCCAAGGTTCCTGTCCGTGTTGTTTTCCGTCGTTTTTGTTGCCGTCGTTTTTGTTTTCCGCGTGCACCCGCGAGACATCAACGCCGCCAAGGTTCCTGTCCGTGTTTTGATGCATCCGTAGCACCTCTAGGATCACCTTGTAGCGCAACATCTTTTGGTGCCCTCCTCTGCGAGTTTTGGTCGCCGGAGTTCCTCCGACGAGCTCGCCCGTTGTTCTGCCCACCCACCTTGTTCTTCTCTGCTTCTTGCGTGCGCTCACGGTCGCTTACTTCCATGTTCAGGCCGTTGCTCTGCTCGTTGTTCCACAGCACGCACACGCACACACCCAACACCCGAGCGCCTCACGCTCCACCGCACAACGCTCACACCCGCCGCCGCACCTGGCAGCTTTGCCGACTGCCTCGCATCACTGTCGCCCGAGCTGAGCCATGCTCGTGCTAGAGCAGGTTCCTATTGCTGCTTGCCCTGCTTCTCCTCGCCGCGTCCTCTGCACACGCCACCCCTTTGCTGCACCTTCGCAGGCACACCTCCACGCACATGCATCTGCATACACGCATGACAGCGCTCGATCGCGAGGCCATGGCCCTGTTTTGTCTTGCCGCCGCCATGGCCAAGGCGACCTCGAGTCCTCCCACGCACCTGAGCCTTTTGCATGATATAACCTCATAGCACACCAACGTCCCTGTTCCGCATGCCAGCCGATGCTCTGCAGCCTCTGTAATCACCGTCTTGATCGAGTTCGCCGCCGACAAAGATTCCTGGGAGTTCATGGAAGGTCAGGGCATGGACTTGGCATCCATTCAAATGGTGCCATGCTCCTTCTCTAGCAAGATCACAGCACTAGCCCAGCTGGTTAGGCACACGCACTCGCATAAGGGAGGTCTTCGGTTTGAGCCCAAGCGACCCAATTTTTGCCCTCTTTTCCATTTCTTTTGCACATAGCCACTTGGACCAAATCCTCATCTGGGCCGCTGCACCTTGATGCTTCGGGCCCCTGCATATTTTTTTTCTGCCGGTTGGATTTGTTTAATTTCCAATGCATTGCATATTTTCAAAATTGCCACTGTTTTAAAATGTCTATAGCTAAATATGCATGCATCGAAACTAAAACAACAATATATGTAAAATGCTTAGAATTTCATGTACTTTCATAATATGCAACTTTCATCCTAGTTAAAAATGTTTAAAATTGTTGTTTGACTGAATTTGCGTAAATGACATGCTAAAATGGTTTATTTCATAACTAAATAACCATAACTCTGAATTAAATAAACTTCATATGTAAATGGGGTAGAAAAATGCATAGATTAACATGATGCACTTTAACTTGCTGTTTAACAAATTTAAGATAATGTTTTATTAAGAACAGTACCATATCCAAAATTATGCACATGGGGATTTTTCGGAATTATTGTTTGTGGTTCCGGCCTCATTTAAACTTGCCTAGATAGGTAGTTTTATTATGCTTCACCTCTTGCCATGTTTAACAACATTTAATAATTGTGTGTACATAAATGAGAGCGAACTTAATAATTTAATGTGGTGTTTCGTCAATATGCAACTCGTTGCATATTGAGCTCCACTTAAATTGTAGTATTGTTTGTTGCACTTTGCCATGCATGACTCATTAAACCGGACATGCATCATGCTTGGTTGTGCATCATGCAATGATTATGCTTGGTTGTTCACCATGTTGTTTGCTTATTTTCTGTTCTGCTTCTTCTCAATAGTTCCTATTTTGTTGCGGTCGTGAGGATTCGCTCGACTATGCTTGGTTCGTCTATGCCCGTTCATCTTTTTCATGGACTCAATCTTCTTCCTAGTGTGATTTTAGGCAAGATGATCGTTACCCTAGATCTCACTACTATCATTGCTATGTTGTCTCAATGCTATCACTATGTCGCGCTTCCTACCACTTGTTTATTGAGTCTCCCAATATGCCATGAAACATCCGCTAACCTTTTCCACCATCCTAGCAAACCGTAGTTTGGCTATGTTATCGCTTTGCTCAGCCTCTCTTATAGCACTGCTAGTTGCAGGTGCAGTAGAAGGTTGTTCCATGTTGGGACATGGATATCATGGATATCTTGGGATATCACAATATCTCTTAATTAATTAATGCACATATATACTTGGTAAAGGGTGGAATGCTCGACCTTATGCCTGGTATTTTGTTCCACTCTTGCCCCCCTAGTTTCCGTCATAACAGTGTTACGTTCCTTGATTTTGCATCCCTAACATGATGAGGGTTTATGGGCCCCTCTTGACAGTTCACTTTGAATAAAACTCTTCCAGCAAGGCTCAACATTGGTTTTGACATTTGCCTACATAATAATATTGAATTTATTAATTAATTGGCATAGGGCGTCATGAACCCAAGGAGTAATTCCACATAAACAAGGGGGCCAGTGCTAATGTTGTTGGTCCCAAACTAGAGCACCATGCGGGACCGCCCCTTGGCAACTTGGGGTATCTGGTACCTGTACGCTTTGCTCATCCATCGTGGCCTGAGACGACATACGCGCAGCTACTATCAGGGTGTCGGCACGCCAGGAGGTCTTCCTGGATTTGTTTTACCATTGTCGAAATGCCTTGTGCACCAGGATCCCGAGTCTGATCGGATGTCCCATGATGGAGGATTGTCTCCATGGATCATGAGCTTGTCATGGGCTATGTTGGGACACCCCTGCAGGGTTTATGCTTTCGAGAGTTGTGCCCACAGTTATGTGGCAGATGGGAGTTGTTAATATCCGGTTGTAGAGAACTCGACACCAGACTCGAATTGAAATACACCAACCGCATGCGTAACCGTGATGGTCTCTTTTCGGGTGAGTTTGAGGAGAGAACACGATGGGGTTATGTTTGAATGTAAGTAGTTCAAGATCACTTATTGATCATTACTAGTTTTCGACCGTTTGCGTAGCTTCTCATCTTATTCTTGTACTCGTAAGTTAGCCACCATATATTGCTTAGTCGCTTGCTGCAACCTCACCACTTATCCATTCCTTACCAATTAAGCTCTGCTAGTCTTGATACCCATGGTATGGAATTGTTGAGTCCTCGTGGCTCACGGATTACTACAACAACAGTTCCACGTACAGGTAATGTGATGATCATGACGTGAGAGCGATGTTTACTTGTTTTAGAGTTCTTCTGTTGCTTCTTCGTTTAGGGGATAGGTTCTTGGTCGGTGGCGTGGGCTAGCAGGGTGGATGTCGTTTGAGTTTCATTCGTAGTCAGATGTTGCTCTTAAGTATGATGTTGTTGTATTCATGTGGCATTGTGTGCCTTTTGTATGTATCCCATATATTATGTAATGGTACGATGTAATGATATCCACCTTGCAAAAGCGTCTTCAATATGAGGATATATCATTGGTTGGACCTTCGAGTTCCTCTCGGATAGGATCGCATATTGGGCGTGACAAGTTGGTATCAGAGCCTCGATCGACCATAGGAGGCCCCCAATGATTGTCCGTAGCATGGACGTTGTTGAGTCTAGAAGAAAACTTATTCCGAGTCTAGTTATACCGGAGAGTAGGAATTCTTTTTACTCCTCAGTCCCTTTGTCGCTCTAGTGAGGAATCTCGACATAGGTGTTTTGAATTACTTCTCTTCCCCTTCAATTTTTTTAGGATCACGCAGTTAGTTTTCCGATCGTTGTGTTGTCAGCTCTTTTCATCCGGCGGACTTCTCCACGAGTTGATTCGATCCTCCTCATCCTTGCAAGATGAGTCCTCATTTCGTTCTCAACGATGTTGTTTCCTCGTTCGAAGTTGCCTTTCTTTTTCCCACCCGCCCACCATTTTTCTTCTCGGAGCCGAAGTCGTAATCGAGTATCCATCCTACTCGTGCGAAGCTTTTGCATTTCTTCCTCAATTATTTCAACCGGTGCTTTTCTCTTCAAGTTATTCGTCGGTTCCCCCTTCTAGTTGACTTTGTTTTTCCTGCCATCCCACCCCTTTTGTTACCGGAGTCTACATCTCTATTGGAGCACCAATTTCATTCGTGCGAAGCCTATTCAGTCTTTCCTCAATCACTTCAACCAGTGATTTCTGGTCAAGTTCATCATTGATTCGTCTAGTTTTCTTTTTCGGTGGACTCAATTCAAGTATTTGGTGTTGATTATATTCTTTCCCTCGGCTCAAATGTTTCCCGTTGCTCGTTTGCCTCTCGCTATTCAATTTTTCCGGAGTTTTGAAGGCATCTCAGTAGATTCGTCTATGTTCAAATTAATTCGAGGTTGTCAACTCTTTCAAGTCTTTTAATCGTTCTGGTGCATCATTTCTCATTCAACCATCATTTTCAACGGTGTTTTCTCTTATGTGGGCCCTAACCCATAGGTCTTTTCCCAGGATCTTACCTGACTCTTCTAATTCTTCCGGAGTTATTCTCAAATCCTTCTCAAAGCATGATGTAAGAATGGATTCCATCAGTCACATGGCTTCTCCAAGATCGCTTTCAAATTCTTTTCAACTTTGATTCAACCTTTCCTCTTTTCATTCTTCTAGGATGTGTCAACAATTTTGGTGGTGTTCCTCATCGCCATTCTCTAGATTTGAAGACCGAAGAAGAGTTTCTCTTAAATTGCCTGTTCCCTTGAAGATTCATTGTTCAAGCTTGCTATCATCCTCTCAAATTGTTCCGATCATCAAGAATTTCTTTCATACCAATATGGAGTATTTCAGGAGTTGCTTTCCCTCTCGATCATCTGGAGGCCATCATTCCAGAAGAATTCTCCGACCTCACATTCCAGCTATCATTATCCAATTATCTTGGCGCATCTGTCGAGTATTCTTTAATTAATTCGTTATCTCTTTGTTCTCTTGTATCTAAATTCCCCCCAAGTATCTTCGTGCCTTTGCTAATTCTTCCCGGTGATTCATTCTCTTTTCTTCATTTTTTTCAAATTCTCATGGTGGTTCGTTCAAGATTCCATTTCCTTTGATATCATATCAATTCATTCGTTCTTTCAAATCTTACCGGTGGTTCGTGAAGACTTTCCCATGTTTTGCGCTATATCTCCCCTTAATCTTTTTCAACGCGAATAAGTAGTATGCCAAATGCGTGTGTCATCAATTGAATTGGATGACGACAAGCATAATGTAATTCTTATTCTTTTCATCATGGTTAAGTAATACCTTCCTTTTCGGTGAGGACGTGTGTAGGATGGTGTAGAGGACGATGAGGTGGACCACTTAACCAAGTTGTGGTGGTAGATTGCTTCCTGTACACACGGTGAAAGGTCACCGAAATTCGCAAACTCCAGCGAGCAATTGGAGAGGTTAGAGAGAGGGAAAAACTCCAGAAGGAGAGGGCTTAGGATGAGGGGCGAGAGGGGCTCCCAGGGGTGCTTTATATAGGGCAAGGGACGTCTAGAGTTGGGTGGGGCAAGATGTGTTAATGGTCGCAGTTTCAAGTGCTCATGGTGGCCATTATGGTTGTCTTTTAGGCGCACCAGGGGATGGGAGGGGTCGAGGGAGGCGAGGGGGTTCCGTTCAGAGGCGTTTTGGAGCGGGGAAGAGGAAGGGGAGAGGTGGGGCGCTAGGGTGGAGATGCTCTATGCGCTCTTTGTGAACGAACGTCAGGAAGGCAAGTTCACACTTTGATCATAATTTTTTTTAATACCCAGTTTTTTTACTATGCATTAGTCTCACCCTCAAAGATTGCATGAGCAGGATTGGGAACATGTGGTCATGCTATGTAGTTCATGTGGTAGGAACCTATGACCTTTGATCACCCCGGGAATATTCGTTATATCATATATTGCTTAGCCATGCTCGTAGACGGGGATTGGTATGTGTGATCCATGCAAGTTGCGAGAGTTAATAATTTTGGGATAACGTAAGGTGGCATCTTTAATACACATCTGGGTGGATTGTTTGGGGCACCTGGAGAAACCAGTGCTTTCCCAAGGGGAATCCCAGAGTACCCGTGTGATTACCCTAGGTCCGCCACCCAGGCTCAAAGGGATCATAAGATATTTCATGCCTAGAAACTTCCGTGTGCATCCACAAGCCATTATGGGCTCTGGCATAGTTGACTAAGTTGTTTGACCTCTTTCCGTGGTAGACTAGATGATGTAGGGGAAAGTAGGTCTACCGGTCTACCCAGGTTTAAGGGCAAACGCTTCTGAAAGGCTATGTCTCGATCTTCCGATCATGGAGGTGGTCGAGTCTTGTGGGGAAAAGTGCGCAAACCTCTGCAGAGTGTACAAACTAATCATGATTAGCCGTGTCCTCGGTTATGGAAAACTTGAGTATCTAGAAGTGAATTATTGGTTGATCTCATCACTCTATTTAATGAAATTATTGGGTTACTAATAACTTGGGAATTTTTGGATTGAGTTGGAGGGACCTTCTCAATAATGGCATTTTAATTTAGTAGTAAATAAAAATTTAATCCTTTGTTGTAGGGTAAAATTGGCTTTATGCAAAAATTAAACTTAGAGCCTCCACAAGCTAAATTTGCATATAGAGATAGTCTTTTTTCCATTATTATTCTATGGTGTGAAATTGCCAACATATTCCATGCGCTGACCTACACGGCTACAACGTCTCATGTTGCAGACTTTTCCGGCGAGGATTAAAGGTGCGATAGGTCGTTGTTCTGCACTCAGTTTGCCGTGGAGTTGGATGGACTCATTTACCTTCAATTCTTCCGCAGTAATTTTATTTTAGATGGCCTTTGGCCATATTAATGTAATAAATACTCTTTTGAGGATCTCGATGTAATAAACTGTGTGATTGAACTCTGTATAATTCCTCGAGTATTGTGTGTGTCAGCATACCGATCTAGGGATGACACGTAAGCACAGAGACTACAATTCATTTGAGTCGGGTCGCTACAAGATGGTATCAGAGCACACGCTGACTGTAGGACGGGACCACTAGGAAATGGAAAGCCATAGGAAGAAAACTCTATTTTACGACTTCCTTAAATATTCGTTGGTCTATACTCTTCTCTATTCATTTCTATCTCTTCTCCACTTCAATAAAATAGTTGTCGAACCCCATCACCAAGTTGCTCAGCCCGATGAGACCATGACCTATGAAGAGATCATTAACGAAGAAGAAGAAGCTAGAGTTGACTTTGATTTGAGAAGATTTAGTTCAGACCACCACTACCAAGTTGAGTCCAACAAATGATTGCGGTAGTATGAAGAGATCATATCTCTTGTGGATATGAAATTACCTGTAGGTTTTTGCTTGTGTGGTGTGATCTGTGTGAATTGATTTATTTGAAATTTTCTTGCTATCATAAGCATATGGGTAGTGATTTCTCTCATTAGGCCCTTATTCTATTCTAATTTCCCATCCACTCTAAACCTAACAGATGCCTTGTCACGCCCAATATGCGACCCTATCCTAAAGGAACTCGAAGGTCCCACCAAGGATAGAAGCGCATATTGGAGACGCTTTTGCAAGGTGGATATCATTACATTGACATTACATAATAGATTGGGATACATACAAAAGGCATACAATGCCACACGAATACAACATCATTTTACATAAGAGCACCATCCGACTACGGATGAAACACAAACAGAAACTCAAACAACATCCACCCTGCTAGCCCAGGCTGCCGACCTGGAACCTATCCCCTGATCGAAGAAGAAGCAGAAGAAGAACTCCAAAACAAGCAAACATCGCTCTCGCATCATGATCATCGCATAACCTGTACCTGCAACTGTTGTTGTAGTAATCTGTGAGACACGAGGATCCAACAATCCCATTACCATGGGTATCAAGACTAGCAAAGCTTAATGAGTAAGGAAGGGGGGGGGGTAAAGTGGTGAGGTTGCAGCAGCGACTAAGCATGATATGGTGGCTAACATACGCAAATAAGAGCGACAAGAGAAGCAACAGAATGATCGTGAAGCTAACAATGATCAAGAAGTGATCCTGAAACTACTTACGTCAAACATAACCCAAAACCGTGTTCACTTTCCGGACTGCGCCAAAAAGAGAGCATCACGGCTACACACGCGGTTGATGCGTTTTAATTCGAATCAGGTGTCAAGTTATCTACAACCGGACATTAACAAATTCCCATCTGCCACATAAACGCGGGCACGGCTCTCGAAAGTTTATACCCTGCAGGGGTGTCCCAACTTAGCCCATCACAAGCTCTCACAGTCAATGAAGGATATTCCTTCTCCCATGAAGACCCGATCAGTCTCGGAATCCCGGTTTACAAGACATTTCGATAATGGTAAAACAAGACCAGCAAAGCCGCCCGATGTGCCGACAATCCCGATTGGAGCTGCACATATCTCGTTCTCAAGGCAACACCGGATGAGACTAGCTACGAGTAAAACCAGCCCTCAAGTTTCCCCGAGGTGGCCCCGCAGGCAGCTCGGCTCGGACCAGCACTTAGAGAAGCACTAGCCCGGGGGGGGCTAAAATAAAGATGGCCCTCGGGAGCGCGACTCCTAAAGGAAAAGTATAGGTGGTGGTGAGGCAAATGGTAAAACCGAGGTTGGGACTTGCTAGAGGAGTTTTAGTCAAAGCGAACTGTCAAGGGGGTCCCATAAATCATCCAACCGCGTAAGGAACGCAAAATCAAGGAACATAACACCGGTATGACGGAAACTAGGGCGGCAAGAGTGGAAAAAAACACCAGGCATAAGGCAGAGCCTTCCACCCTTTACCAAGTATATAGATGAATTAATTAAATAAGAGATATTGTGATATCCCAATATAATCCTGTCCATCATGGAGCAATCTTCAACTTCACCTGCAACTAACAACGCTATATGAGGGGCTGAGCAAAGCGGTAACGTAGCCAAGCAATGGTTTGCTAGGAACGGTGAAAAGGTTAGAGGCTGACATGGAAAATTGGGAGGCTTGAAGAGCAAGTGATAGGTAGCACAGCATAGCGATAGAACGAAGCAACTAGCATAGCAATGATAGTAGTGAGATCCAGAGTAACGGTCATCTTGCCTGAAATCCCGCTAGGAAGAAGAACGAGTCCATGAAGAAGATGAAGCCATGAAGACGAACCAAGCATAGACGAACGAATACTCACGATCGCAATGAAATAGGAACTATCGAGAAGAAGCACAACAGGAAAGAAGCAAACAACATGGTAAACACACAAGCATAATCATGGCATGATGCACAATCAAGTATGATGCATGTCCGGTTTAATGAGGCATGGCATGGCGAAGTGCAACAAACAATACCACAAGTTAAGTGGAGCTCAATATGCAATGAGTTGCATATTGACGAAACACCACATTCGAGTTATTTAGTTCGCTCTCGTTTAGGTACACAACAATATTAAATGTTGTTAAATGTGTCAAGAGGTGTAACATAAGTAATCTAACTATTTAGGCAAGTTTAAATGAGGCCGGAAACAACAAACAACAATTCCGGAAAATCCTCATATGCATATTTTAAATTTGGTACTGTTCTGCCCTAAAACATATTTTATTGTTTTTAAACAGGAAAATAAAGTGCACCAAGTTAAACTGGGCATTTTTCCACCCCATTTACATCTAAAGTTTATTTAAAACCGAGCTACGGTTATTTAGTTATGAAATAAATCATTTTAACATGGCATTTGAGCAAATTTAAACAAACAGCATTTTAAACATTTTAAACGTGGATGAAAGTGGCATATTCTGAAAGTACATGAAAAACTGAGCAAGATGCATATATGACATGTTTCATTTGGATGCATGGATCTTTGGCTATTAACATTGCAAAATAGTGGCAGTAATGTAATTATGCATGCGCTTGGAAAAATACTAACACCACAGAGAAGAAAAAAAACTACACGAGTCGAATGCAACACACTGCAGCGGCCCAGGAGGAGATTTGGTTCAGTGGCTGAGTGTGTGTGCAGAAAAATAAAAGGAAACAAAGCAAAAACTGGGGCTGCTAGGACTCGAACCTAGTACCTTTCTAAGGAATACTGGCACGCTGACCAGCTCGCCCAGAAGATGTTTGTGATGGAAACTGGACTTGATCCCAGATGAACAAGCTTGACCTAGTAAGGTCAAATTTTGATGGAAAAGAAGTGTTCGCCCGTGGGGATTTGATCCCTGGTCGCTTGAGTTACAAAGGGGAGGACTAACCAGTTGGGCTGGTGCGTGTGTTGTGTGCAGTCGGAGGTGATTCCTTGATGCTCAAACAACAGAAGTGGCGAGCTTCAGCCAGGGCTACGCCGAGAAAGCTCACGGCAGCGGTGAGCGAACACAGTGCCGATCTTTGCTGCTAGGCATCAGCGGGTGTGCGGAAAAGGGTGTGCATGCAGATGAACCAAGAGCGGCTGCTACGGGCATGCGCACAAGGCTACGGGTACTGGAAACCAAGGACGAGCAGGAGCTTGTCTCGGTCATGGTGGTTACAGGTCGAAGCAGGCAACGGGGCTCGCGGGCGAGATGCGCGCGTCTTGCGTGATTGAGTGCGTGGGAGGATGCATGCAAAGGTGAGGCCAGAAGAGGCTAGAACACGAGCATGGGCTCGCTGCCATGGTCGTCCATGGGGGACACGGCCTCGGACGCGACGAGATCGGCGGCCACAAGGACAAAAACGAACCGGAGAGGGGCTGGGAGGAACGGCAGCTCACCAGCGGGTGCTGTTGAAGTTGTATGGGGTTGGAGATGAGCGGGCAAGGCGAGAAGACGCGCTGATTGGGGCGGCGTCCTCGTGTCCACAAAGCAGAGGAGGCAGGGGAAGAAGAGGATGCGGGCGTCGCGGCCTTGGCGTCCCACGGCGATGGAGAGGACGTCGGGGACGGAGGTGAACTTGGAGAAACTTCTGGACACCTGGGCTCCACCTAGGATCGACGGAGAGCACGTCGGCGGCGAGCCGGTGTTCCTGGTGGTCTCGGGTGAGTGAAGGGCGATAGCTATGGTGGCGAATCACCTGCGGCGGCGGCGGAGAGGAAGAAGAGGCCTAGGGAAAACCCTAGGGAAGCCAGGGGTGGGATTTATAGGAGGGCTACTAGGCATCGACGCGTCGTGGTTTCACCGCGGTGGCCATGTGCGCTTCCTCACCGAGAGTTACTGTGAGAGAAGAAAAGTGCAAAGGTGGAAGAAAAGGAAGAGGAGTGAGAATGACAGCTGGGGCCAAAGGATTGCATTGGAGAGAAAAATTACCAGGGGGAGGCTAGGCTGGGTTGTTGATCTCTCGCAGCTGCGCTGCTGGGCCAGGGCGTCCCAGGTGAGATCGGCCCAGGTAAATCTTCTCCTCTCTTTTCAATTTCTGTTTATTTAAATAAACAGCTACCCGAAAATAAAAGGCCAGGGGGCTATGAGGGGAGTTTTGCAGATATGAAGATATCCTCAAGCTCCTGGAACTATGGGTTATTTGAATAAATTGGTTTGGGCATTTTTACAGATAGAAAAATAAATCAAGTTTGAATTTAATTCAAACTTGCTACATTTTTGAACCTAACCAAAACAACTTCAAAACGGGTGAAATTTGGCAGAGAGGTAAAAGACATAGATTAAGATTATCAGAAAACAAATGAACATTAATGGAGGCAGGAATAATGTCACTTGACATGAAAGCCAAAATTTGAAATAGATGAAGAAGTGGATATGTTGTGCACTTGGGGTAAAATGTTGATGGAAAAGATCAAGATGGACAGCACACCGACAATACATCAACAATGAAGAATGCAACCCACATGATGATCATGATAGAATGCAATAAAATGACACAAGGCATACCAAATCATAAAGCATAGCAAAGCAAGATGATCATGGCAACAAGGATGGCATACTATAATCAATAAAGAACATGATGCAAGAAGCAAAATATGACAAAGCACTCAACAAGATCATGGCATAAACATATAGGAATGAAATATGCAAAACAATTATGATACTACAACAAAACATAATAAACACACGACAACAACTAAAATAACTAGAAGGCATCTAGAGCATCGGATTCGGGGCATTACAACTCTCCTCCACTAACAAGAGATCTCGTCCCGGGATCTTAGGAACAAGAGGGAAGAGAAAGAGGAAGAGGTGAAGTAAGAACGCAAGAGAGAAGATGAACAAAGTCGAGAGAACTCGGTTAGAAAAGATGAACGGCGAATATGACAAGAATCAACTGCTCATGGAAACAAGATACACTCTGAAAGCACACGGTTAGAACAAGATAGAAAAGGAATGAATAAAAGAATTTGGGCAGCACTCCGGCTAAAAATTGAAGGAAAAGAGACCTAAACTTCACAAGATGGTATGACCCTTGACGAGATGAACACCACAATGCCTCCGGAAGAATTGAAATAATTGAATGAAAAGAACGGAGAAGAAAATGACAACTTGTGCCACGAATGGAATTGAAAGCATCTTTAGAAGGAAGGTTTAAATTGAGTTGTTGAGAAAATCAACAACGAAAAGAATAAGTTTGTTGTGGTCTTATAGGTAACATCTCAAGATCATAAGGTGATAACCGGCCACAAACGAAAATGATTGGATAGCTGAGAAGAACGAAGAAATGCAAAACTCCACTTCAAAAGAATACGGAGAATTAATTACACTTCGAGACGCGAGAAGAAAAGATACTTGAATTTCTCCAACAAAGTCTTGATGAACTCTTGAAGAATGAATTAAATCATGAAGAACCACCATGCAGAACTCCGGCGACAAAAAGGATGATGAGATAGAATGAAGGATGAAACAATAAGATTAAAGCTTGCAGTGACTTAGATGGAGGTTCCGGCGAAATGGCCGAGGAAATTTGAACTCCAGAAAAGAAAAGATGAAAACACTTGGAACTAGAATTTATTCCTCACGAACAAACTCTGAAGGAAGGGATTAATCACTTTGAGGAAATAAGAATAAGATTTATTGTATGTTTATCCTTCATCAAATTAAATTGATGACAACCAACGGATTTGGCATGCAACTTATTCTTGTTGAAAAGGAATAAGGGGGGGGGGGTATATGGTGCAAAACTTGAGAAAGTCTTCATGAACCACCGGTAGGATTGGAAATAACGAATGAATTAATATGATAATCAAAGAAAAAGAATCTTGAATGAACCACCGTAAAAATTCGAAAATGACTGATTAAAGAGTATGAATCACCGAGAAGAATTAGAAGAACCAATACGCTAGAGGGGATTTAGATGCAAAAGAACAAAGAGATCATGAGCTAATTAAAGAACACTTGAACAAAGCACCGGGATAATTGGATAACGGTAGCTGAAATGTGAGGACGAAAAATTCTTCTGGAACGATGGCCTCTGATGAAAAGAAAATGGGAAAACAACTCCTGACATACTCCGGATGGGTAAGAGAAGGAATATCTGACAAATGGAATAATTCGAGAGGATAACATGAAGCTAGAACCACGAAACTTCAAGAGAATGGACAAGATTTAGAGGAAAAACTCTTCTTCGGTCTTCAAAAGACGACGAGACACACCACCAAAATTTGTTAAGGCACTCCGAGGGAACAAAAAAGCGAAGGGGTAGAGGCCACAATGAAAATGATTTGAAATTGATCTTGGAAACGATCTGACTGATGAATTCCGTTCTTACGTCACACTTTGAAAAGAATTTGGGAATAGCTCCGGAATAATTAGAAGAGTCGGGTAAGATCCTAGGAAAAGACCTGTGGGTTACGGCCCACTAAAGAGAAAAACACCGTTGGAAAGGGATGTTGAACAGATAGATGATGCACCGGAACAATTGAAATATTTGAATGAGGTGACAACATCAAATTAATTCGAACACAGACGAATCTCCTATGATGTCTTGAGCACTCCGGATGGATAAACTGGCGAGAGGCGAACGAGCAAGGAGAACACTTGATCCAAGGAAAAGAATATGATCAACCCGAAAAACTTGAATTGAGTCCACCGAAAAAGAGATGAAGACTGTCAAACAAAAGATAATTCACCGGTTGAAACAATTGACGAAAGCCTGAAGAGGCTCCACACGAATGAAATTGATGGTCGAAAGAGACTCAGGCTCCAGGAAGAAAAAGGGGTGGGAGGGCGGGAAAACAAAGGCAACTTGGAAGGGGAAAAACCGATGAATAACTTCAAGAGGAAACACCGGTTGAAAGAATGCAAATGCTACACACGAGTAGGATGGATACTCGATTAGGGACTCCGGCTCCGAGAAGAAAAAGGTTGGGCAGGTGGGAAAAAGAAAAACAACTGAGGATTGAACTTGGCAATGATGAAGAGGCTCGAGTCAACTTGATGGGAAATGCACCGGATGAAAAGAGCTAAGGAACAACGATCGAAAAACCAACTGTGTGATCCTAAAGAAAAATTTGAAGGGGAAGAGGAGTAATTCAAAACACCTACGTCAAGATTCCTTAGCAGAGCGATGAAGGGGCTGAGGAGTAAAAAGAATTCCTACTCTCCGATATAACTAGACTCCGAAAACAGTTTTCTTCTAGACTCGACAACGGCCAAACTACACGATCAATCAAGGGGGCTCCTATGGTCGGTCGAGGCTTATATACCAACTTGTCACGCCCAATATGCGAGCCTATCCTAAAGGAACTCGAAGGTCCCACCAAGGATAGAAGCGCATATTGGAGACGCTTTTGCAAGGCAGATATCATTACATCGACATTACATAATAGATGGGGATACATACAAAAGGCATACAATGCCACACGAATACAACATCATCTTACATAAGAGCACCATCCGACTACGGATGAAACACAAACAGAAACTCAAACAACATCCACCCTGCTAGCCCAGGCTGCCGACCTGGAACCTATCCCCTGATCGAAGAAGAAGTAGAAGAAGAACTCCAAAACAAGCAAACATCGCTCTCGCGTCATGATCATCGCATAACCTGTACCTGCAACTGTTGTTGTAGTAATCTGTGAGCCACGAGGACTCAGCAATCCCATTACCATGGGTATCAACACTAGCAAAGCATAATGGGTAAGGAAGGGGGGTAAAGTGGTGAGGTTGCAGCAGCGACTAAGCATGATATGGTGGCTAACATACGCAAAGAAGAGCGAGAAGATAAGCAATGAAATGGTCGTGAAGCTAACAATGATCAAGAAGTGATCCTGAAACTACTTACGTCAAACATAACCCAAAACCGTGTTCACTTCCCGGACTCCACCGAAAAGAGACCATCACGGCTACACACGCGGTTGATGCATTTTAATTAAGTCAAGTGTCAAGTTATCTACAACGGGACATTAACAAATTCCCATCTGCCACATAATCGCGGCCACGGCTCTCAAAAGTTTGTACCCTGCAGGGGTGTCCCAACTTAGCCCATCACAAGCTCTCACGGTCAACGAAGGATATTCCTTCTCCCAGGAAGACCCGATCAGTCTCGGAATCCCAGTTTACAAGACATTTCGACAATGGTAAAAAAAGACCAGCAAAGCCGCCCGATGTGCCGACAATCCCGATAGGAGCTGCACATATCTTGTTCTCAGGGCAACACCAGATGAGACTAGCTACGAGTACAACCAACCCTCAAGTTTCCCTGAGGTGGCCCCGCAGGCAACTCAGGTCGG
>NC_057804.1:292533547-292565368 GCF_018294505.1 Triticum aestivum | reverse complement strand
TGACCCTCGGGAGCGCGACTCCTAAGGGAAAAGTATAGGTGGTGGTGAGGCCAATGGTAAAACCGAGGTTGGGCCTTGCTGGAGGAGTTTTATTCAAAGCGAACTGTCAAGGGGGTCCCATAAATCACCCAACCGCGTAAGGAACGCAAAATCAAGGAACATAACACCGGTATGACAGAAACTAGGGCGGCAAGAGTGGAAAAAACACCAGGCATAAGGCTGGGCCTTCCACCCTTTACCTAGTATAAAGATACATTAACTAAATAAGAGATATTGTGATACCCCAATATAATCCTGTCCATCATGGAGCAATCTTCAACTTCACCTGCAACTAACAACGCTATAAGAGGGGCTGAGCAAAGCAGTAACATAGCCCAATAACGGTTTGCTAGGAAGGGTGAAAAGGTTAGAGGCTGACATGGCAAATTGGGAGTCTTGAAGGGCAAGTGATAGGTAGCGCAGCATAGCGATAGAACGAAGCAACTAGCATAGCAATGATAGTAGTGAGATCCAGTGTAATGGTCATCTTGCCTGAAATCCCGCTAGGAAGAAGAACGAGTCCATGAAGAAGATGAAGCCATGAAGACGAACCAGGCGTAGACGAATGAATCCTCATGATCGCAACGAAACAGGAACTATCGAGAAGAAGCACAACCAGAAAGAAGCAAACAACATGGTAAACACACAAGCATATTCATGGCATGATTCAGAATCATGTATGATGCATGTCCGGTTTAATGAGGCATGGCATGGCAAAGTGCAACAAACAATACCACAAGTTAAGTGGAGCTCAATATGCAACGAGTTGCATATTGACGAAACACCACATTCGAGTTATTTAGTTCACTCTCGTTTAGGTACACAACAATATTAAATGTTGTTAAATGTGGCAAGAGGTGTAACATATGTAATCTAACTATTTAGGCAAGTTTAAATGAGGCCGGAAACAGCAAACAACAATTCCGGAAAATCCTCGTATGTATATTTCAAATTTGGTACTGTTCTGCCCTAAAACATATTTTATTGTTTTTAAACAGGAAAACATTTACATATAATATTTATTTAAAACCGAGATACGGTTATTTAGTTATGAAATAAATCATTTTAACATGGAATTTGAGAAAATTTAAACAAACAACATTTTAAACGTGGATGAAAGTGGCATATTGTGAAAGTACATGAAAAACTGAGCAAGATGCATATATGACATGTTTCATTTGGATGCATGGATCTTTAGCTATTAACATTGCAAAACAGTGGCAGTAATGTAATTATGCATGCGCTTGGAAAAATTATAAAACCACAGAGAAGAAAGAAAAACTACACGAGCCGAATGCAACACTGTGCAGCGGCCCAGGAGGAGATTTGGCCCAGCGGTAGAGTGTGTGTGCAGAAAAATAAAAGGAAACAGAGCAAAAATTGGGGCTGCTGGGACTCGAACCCAATACCTTTCTGAGGAAAACTGGCGCGCTGACCAGCTCGCCAACAAGATGTTTGTGATGGAAACTGGAATTGATCCCAAATGAACAAGCTTGACCTAGTATGGCAAAATTTGATGGAAAAGAAGTGTTCACCCGTAGGGATTTGATCCCTGGTCGCCTGAGTTACAAAGGGGGGGACTAACCAGTTGGGCTGGTGTGTGTGTTGTGTGCACTGGGAGGTGATTCCTTGATGGTCAAACAAAAGAAGTGGCGAGCTGCAGCCATGGCTACACCGAGAAAGCTCATGGCAGCAGCGAGCGAACGCGGCGCCGATCTCTACTGCTAGGAATCAGCGGGTGTGCGGAAAAGGGTGTGCGTGTAGATGAACCAAGAGCGACTACTATGGGCATGCGCACAAGGCTACGGGTACTGGAAACCGAGGACGAGCAGGAGCTTGTCTCGGTCATGGTGGTTACAGGTCGAAGTAGGCAACGGGGCACGCGGGCGAGATGCGTGTGTGTTGCATGATTGAGTGCGTGGGAGGATGCATGCAAAGGTGAGGCGAGCAGAGGCTAGAACACGAGCTTGGGCTCGCTGCCATGGTCGTCCATGGCGGACACGGCCTCGTACGCAACGGGATCGGTGGCCACAGCGACAAAAACGAACCAGAGAGGGGCTGGGAGGAACAGCTGCTCACCGAGGGGGTGCTGTTGAAGTTGTACGGGGTTGGATATGAGCGGGCACAACGAGAAGATGCGCTGATCGGGGCAGCATCCTCGTGTCCACAAGGCAGAGGAGGCAGGGGAAGAAGAGGATACGGGCGTCGCGGCCTTGGCGTCCCACGGCGATGCAGAGGACGTCGGGGACGAAGGTGAACTTGGAGAAGCTGCTGGACTCCTGGGCTCCGCCTGGGCTCGAGGGAGAGCACGTCGGCGGCGAGCCGGTGTTCCTGGAGGTCCCGGGTGAGTTGAGGGCGACGACTATGGTGGCGACTCACCTGCGGCAGCGGCGGAGAGGAAGAAGAGGGCTAGGGTAAACCCTAGGGAAGCCGGGGGTGTGGGAGTTATAAGTGGGCTACTAGGCATCGAGGCGTTACGGTTTCACTGCGGTGGCCATGTGCGCTTCCTCACCGAGAGTTACTGTGAGAGAAGAAAAGTGCTAAGGTGGAAGGAAAGGAAGAGGAGTGAGGATGACAGGTGGGACCGAAGGATTGCATTGGAGAGAAAAATTACCAGAGGGAGGCTAGGCTGGGCTGCTGCTCTCTCGCAGCTGCGCTGCTGGGCCAGGGCGCCCCAGGTGAGATCGGCCCAGGTAAGTCTTCTCCTTTCTTTTCAATTTCCGTTTATTTAAATAAACAGCTACACGAAAAGAAAAGGCCAGGGGGCTAAGAGGGGAGTTTTGCAGATATGAAAATATCCTCAAGCTCCTGGAACTATGGGTTATTTGAATAAATTATTTTGGGCACTTTTAAAGATAGAAAAATAAATCAAGTTTGAGTTTAATTCAAACTTGCTCCATTTTTGAACCTAACCAAAACAACTTCAAAAAGGGTGAAATTTGGCAGAGAGGTAAAAGACATAGATTAAGATTATCAGAAAACAAATGAACATTAATGGAGGCAGGAATAATGTCACTTGACATGAAAGCCAAAATTTGAAAGAGATGAAGAAGTGGATATGTTGTGCACTTGGGGAAAAATGTTGATGGAAAAGATCAAGATGGACAGCACACCAACAATACATCAACGGTGAAGAATGCAACCCACATGATGATCATGATAGAATGCAATAAAATGACACAAGGCATATCAAATCATAAAGCATAGTAAAGCAAGATGATCATGGCAACAAGGATAGCATACTATAATCAATAAAGAACATGATGCAAGAAGAAAAATATGACAAAGCACTCAACAAGATCATGGCATAAACATATAGGAATGAAATATGCAAAACAATTATGATAATGCAACAAAACATAATAAACACACGGCAACAACTAAAATAACTAGAAGGCATCTGGAGCATCGGATTCATGGTGTTACATGCCTCCAAGATGTGACCCGGAATTCCCACCGGAACTAACACAGTTGATCCAGAACCAGAATGCCCTCATGCAGCTACTCATCCAGAATTAGAACCAGAACAACAACAACCCACCGCCGCCACCCCCGATCGACAACCTTACCAGTTTCCTGAGGTTGAACCCACCAGTGTTCTCTAGCAGCATGAGGCCGATCGTTGCAGATGACTGGCTTTGCAAGATCGGAAGAGAGCTGACCACCGTAGGATGCACTGATGCTGAGAAGGTGCGCTTTGCCGCACATCAACTGGATGGACCAGCAGCCTCGTGGTGGGAGAATTACGCCACCACATTCCCCATAGCCAATATGACTTGGGATCAGTCCCAGCTGGCGTTCCATACCGCACATGTTTCAGCCGGAGCTATGAGTCTGAAGAAGCATGAGTTCCGTAACTTACGCTAGGGAAATCGTTCTATTGGTGATTATGTGGAGGAATTCAGCAAGTTATCCAGGTATGCTCCCGGAGACGTGGCTGATGATGCCGCTAAGCAGGAGAAATTTCATGAGGGACTAAATGATGATCTGGGACTTCAGTTGACTGTGGCTACCTTTAACAATTATCAAGAGTTGGTCGACAAGGCTCTCATTCTGGAAGGCAAGCAGTAGTAGGTGGAGAATCGCAAGAGAAAGTACGGACAGGGAAAGTACAACTCTGGTGTTTAGTAGAAGCCCCGCTATACCCCGTACTCAGGAAATAATGGACCAGGATCTGGCAAGTATAGTGGACACACTCACCATAACCATGGTGGACATTCACATCATGGAGGGAATGGATACAACCATAATGGCCATAGGAATGGCAATGGAAACGGAGGAAATAACAATCAGCATCAATAAACCCCGCTACACCGGCAAAGAAGGATCTGACCCACATTACCTGCTTCAAGTGCGGGAAAACCGGACACTACGCCACCGGTTGCCCTGAGGCAAAGAATGGGAATGGAAATGGAGGCTCTGGAGGCAAGAAGCCCAATCCCTTCACCAGAGGTCAGGTGAACCATGTCAATGCGGAGGAAGTTGATGACCAGCCTGACATCGTTGTTGGTAAGTTCTTGGTTAATTCATTTACAGCTCTTGTTCTTTTTGACACTAGTGCATCACATTCATTCACATTCATTTAAGTTGCCGACCGTAGCCCTTAAGTCACCTATGTTAGTGAGTTCCCCAGGAGCAGAGTATATGGCTAGTCGGGGATGTTTTCAGTTGCCATTGACCATAGGGAGACACGTTTTCCCCACAGACCTCATCATCCTAGAATCACAAGGATTGGACGTAATTCTAGGCATGGACTGGCTATCCAAGTATGAAGGCAATATTGATTGTGCCCGTAAGTCGACTCTTCTCACCACCCAGAGGGGAAACGGATCAAGTATGTGTCGAGGCATACGCCAAGGAGGACTCAAGTGAATTCTCTTTCAGGAGTTGTTCAGGAGGAAGTACCAGTTGTGAAGGATTATCCCGATGTATTCCCCGAGGAATTGCCCGGCATGCCACCGGATCGGGACATAGAGTTTTTGATCGAATTGTTACCAGGCTTTGGACCAATATCCAAGAGACCGTACTGGATGCCCGCAAATGATCTGGAGGAAATTAAGAAGCAGATTAAGGAATTATTGGAGAAAGGTTATATTCGACCGAGTTCATCACCTTGGGGAGCCCCAATGCTTCTAGTTGAGAAGAAGGATGGAACCTTGATAATGGTTGTAGATTATCGTGCGCTAAACGAGGTGACGATTAAGAACAAGTACCCTCTGCCGACGATCAATGATTTGTTTGACCAGCTACAAGGAGCAAAAGTTTTCTCAAAGATCGATCTTCGATCAGGATATCACCAGTGGAAGATTCGAGAACAGGATATACCCAAGATAGCTTTTACCACGAGATATGGGCTTTATGAGTATACGGTCATGTCTTTTGGTTTGACTAATGCCCCTGCCTATTTTATGATTATGATGAATAAGGTATTCATGGAGTTCTTGGATAAGTTTGTTGTGGTATTCATTGATGACATATTGATTTACTCAAAGAATGAAGAAGAACACAATGAACATTTGCGCTTGGTTCTTGAGAAGCTCAGGGAACATCAGTTATACGCAAAGTTCAGCAACTATGGATTCTGGTTGAAGGAAGTCGGATTTGTTGGACATGTTATATCAGGAGAAGGAATATCAGTATACCCCTCCAAGGTTGAAGCCGTCACCGAATGGAAGGCACCCACCTCAGTCGGAGAGATTCACAGTTTTCTTGGACTCGCGGGATATTACCGGAGGTTTATTGAGAATTTCTCCAAGATCGCGAAGCCCATGACGGAGTTATTGAAGAAAGACACTAAGTTTGTTTGGACCGACGAATGTGAGGCCAGTTCCAGGAGCTAAAGAAATGTTTGTTCACAGCCCAGTGCTAATTCTTCCAAATATACGCAAGGATTTCCAAGTATATTGCGACGCTTCTCGTCAGGGACTTGGAGGTGTTCTTATGCAAGAAGGAAGAGTTGTTTCATATGCCTCGCGTCAGCTTCGACCTCATTAGCGGAATTATGCCACACATGATTTGGAGTTAGCAGCCGTAGTGCACGCACTCAAGACCTGGAGACATTTTCTTATTGGAAATAGGTGTGATGTTTACATGGATCACAAGAGTTTGAAATACATCTTCACGCAGAAGGAGTTGAATTTCTGGCATAGAAGATGGTTGGAGGTCATAAAGGATTATGATATGAAATTGCACTATCACCCAGGAAAGGCCAATGTTGTGGCAGATGCATTGAGCCGCAAGAGCTATGTCAATACCCTCACAGCAGGAGAATGACCTCAGGAGTTAATTGATGATCTCACAGATCTTCGATTGGAGATAGTACCACGAGGTTTTGTTGCCGCAATGGAAATTCAATCCACTTTGTTGGGAAAGATCCGAGAAGCCCAGAAGTTAGACAAAGGCATTGCGGTGATAAAGGGAAGGATGAACCAATGAAAGGCTGAAGGATTTCGTGAGGATGAACATGGAACCTTATGGTTTGAGAAGCGTATTTATGTACCAAATGACCCGGAGATCAGGAAGTTGATTCTTCAGGAGGCTCATGATTCGCCTTACTCGATACACCCAGGTAACACCAAGATGTATTTGGACTTAAAGGAAAGTTTCTGGCGGAGAGGTATAAATAAGGATATTGCCCAGTATGTTGCAGTATGTGACGTATGTCAGAGGGTTAAGGCAGAGCACCAGAAACCAACATGATTACTTCAGCCCTTGTCGATACCAGATTGGAAGTGGGACAAGCTTGGCATGGACTTCATTACAGGATTACCCAGGACCCGATCATGCTATGATTCTATTTGGGTGGTGGTTGATCGCTTGACCAAGGTAGCTTACTTCATCCCCGTGAAAACCACATATACAAGTGCTAAGTTAGCAAAGATATACATGACCAGGATCGTATGTCTGCATGGAGTTCCTAGGACCATCGTATCAGATAGAGGAACACAATTTACATCAAAGTTTTAGCATCAGTTACATGAAACTTTGGGTACTAGGCTAGAGTTCAGTACAGCTTTTCATCCATAGACAGATGGGCAGACTGAGAGAGTCAATTAGATTCTGGAGGACATGTTGAGAGCTTGTGCGCTAGATTATGGATGTAGTTGGGATGATAATTTGCCTTGCGCAGAGTTCTCATATAACAACAACTATCAAGCTAGTTTGAAAATGTCCCCTTTCGAAGCATTGTACGGAAGGAGGTGCAGGACACCATTGATGTGGGATGAAGTTGGAGACCGTAAATTATTTGGACCATATTTAATTAGAGATTCAGAGGAGAAAGTCAAGCTGATCCGCGACAGACTCAAGGTATCCCAATCCAGACAGAAGAGTTATGCTGATACTAAACGCACGGAGGTAACCTATGAAGTAGGAGATAGAGCATATCTGCGTGTGTTGCCACTTCGAGGAGTTAAATGATTTGGAGTCAAAGGAAAGTTAGCACCATGGTTTGTGGGGCTGTACAGAGTTTTAGAATGCATGGGTGAAGTTGCCTACAAGTTGGAATTACCAGAAGCCTTGTCAGGAGTTCATGATGTGTTTCACGCTTCCTAGTTGAAGAAGTGCCATGCGGAGATGGTAGATATTCCTTTGAGAGATACAGTGCCACTGGATGCCATATAGTTGGATAGTGATATGACCTATGAGGAGAAGCCCATCAAGATTCTCGAGACTACAAGCAGGGTTACCCGCAGCAAGGTCATCAAGTTTTGCAAGGTTCAGTGGAGTCATCATACTAAGGAAGAAGCCATCTGGGAACGAGAAGAAGACCTCCAACAGGACCACCCACACCTTTTTGCTAGCCAACCAGAATCTTGAGGGCGAGATTCATCTTAAGGAGGGTAGGTTTGTAACATCCCAATTTCCAATTTGGATGTTTATAATAGATCATTCATATGCGTATATGATTTATGCATTTTGCCCCATTTATTTTATTTGATTTTTGATCCAAGGTACTTTGAGCAACTCAAGGACCAAAAGAGAGAGTTGGAAGTTTCCCTAAAAACCAATTTTGAATTTTTTTCGAAGTTGGGAATTTGGATCAAATTTGGTTTCACCAAAAATATTCATTTCCATTATTTCAAAAAAAAATAAAGAGAGAAGATAAAATGACTTCTTCAAAAACAGAAAAGAAATATTGGAAATTGAATTTGAAATCTAAATATATTTATTGGGTTTTATTTGCAATTTATTTTGATAAATTCTATTAACATAGCAAAATGTTTATTTTTTTAAAAAAACTTGCATTTTAGGCCAGATAAAAGTTCACTAGGTCATATATAAGACCATATAACTATGTGAATTTTCTGGAAATTTTTAGACTTTTATTTATTTTGTTTTTGGTGTTTCATTGCTTCTGTAAAAAACGAAAAACATTTAAAAAAAAACGTGCAACCAAGGCCCAAGGAAGGCCCAGCCTTCCTCACGACCCAACCTGGTCATCTTCTTCCTTACCTCGTTCGTTCACAGAGAGCGCACAAAGCATCTCCACCCTAGCGCCCCACCTCTCCCCTTCCTCTTCCCCGATCCAAAACGCCTCTGAACAGAACCCCCTCGCCTCCCTCAACCCCTCCCATCCCCTGGTGCGCCTCAAAGACGACCATAATAGCCACCATGAGCACTTGAAACTGCAACCATTAACACATCTTGACCCACCCAACTCTGGACATCGCTTGCCCTATATAAAGCACCCCTGGGAGCCCCTCTCGCCCCTCGTCCGAAGCCCTCTCCTTCTGGAGTTTTTCGCTCTCTCTTACCTCTCCAATTGCTCGCTGGAGTTTGCAAATTCCGGCGACCTTTCGCCGTGTGTACAGGATGCAATCTACCACCACAAATTGGTTAAGTGGTTCACCTCGTCGTCCTCTATACCGTCCAGCATGCGTCCTTCGCTGAATCACACTGGAGCCGCCTTCTTCCTCGTCGCCGGCGACAAGTCCGGCGAGCACCCAGGCCAATTTTTTTTCTTTTTCCGGTATTTTTTTCAATCTCAGATTCTATACCAATTCTTGTTTCTTGTATATCTTTTAGTCTATAGATCCGATTTAGTTGATTCTTTTTCCTACTAGTTCATAGAAATACCCTCTATCCATAGAACCAAACGTAAAATGTTTTTGAAAATTTTAAAATTTGAGTTCAAACAGATCTGAATTCAAACTTCGTTAGGTCGTAACTCGAGTTTCGTAACTCCGTTTTAGGTGATTCTTTTTGCGAATCGAAGCTCATAACGTGTACTTTCTGTTAAACCCAAAAACACATATTTTTTCTACTATAAAAATTAAGTTCTGTACAGAAACTTTATTTGGATGTTTTGGAGTTTTTCGAAGTCTTTCATTTGTTTTCTTTTTGGATCATTGCTTGTATGCTTATTTGTGTTATTGCTTCCTTACTCTAGATCATCCGGAGTGCGAAGCTTGCTACTACGAATCTTTAAAGTTCAAAAAACGTCAGCAAGTCAAGTTCACACTTTGATCATAATTTTTTTAATACCCAGTTTTTTTACTATGCATTAGTCTCATCCTCAAAGATTGCATGAGTAGGATTGGGAACATGTGGTTATGCTATGTAGTTCATGTGGTAGGAACCTATGACCTTTGATCACCCCGGGAATATTCGTTATATCATATATTGCTTAGCCATGCTCGTAGACGGGGATTGGTATGTGTGATCCATGCAAGTTGCGAGAGTTAATAATTTTGGGACAACCTAAGGTGGCAACTTTAATACACATCTGGGTGGATTGTTTGGGGCACCTGGAGAAACCAGTGCTTGCCCAAGGGAAATCTCGGAGTACCCTTGTGATTACCCTAGGTCCGCCACTCAGGTTCAAAGGGATCATAAGATATTTCATGCCTAGAAACTTACGTGTGCAGCCACAAGCCATTATGGGATCTGGCATAGTTGAGTAAGTTGTGTGACCCCTTTCCGTGGTAGACTAGCTGATGTAGGGGAAAGTAGGTGTACCGGTCTACCTAGGGTTAAGGGCAAATGCTTCTGAAAGGCTATGTATCGATCTTCCGATCATGGAGGGGGTCGAGTCTTTTGGGAGAAGTGTGCAAACCTCTGCAGAGTGTACAAACTAATCATGATTAGCCGTGTCCCCAGTTATGGACAACTTGAGTATCTAGAAGTGAATTATTGGTTGATCTCATCACTCTTTTTAATGAAATTATTGGGATACTAATAACTTGGGAATTTTGAGATTGAGTTGGAGGAACCTTCTCAATAATGGCATTTTAATTTAGTAGTAAATAAACATTTATTCCTTTGTTTTAGGGTAAAATTGGCTTTATGCAAAAATTAAACTTAGAGCCTCCACCAGCTAAATTTGCATATAGAGATAGTTTTTTTCATTATTATTCTATGGTGTGAAATTGCCAGCATATTCCATGCTCTGACCTACACGGCTGCAATGTCTCATGTTACAGACTTTTCCGACGAGGATTAAAGGTGCGATAGGTCGTTGTTCTGCACTCAGTTTGCCATGGAGTTGGATGGACTCATTTACCTTCAATGCTTCCGCAGTGTGTAATAAATACTCTTGTGAGGATTTCGATGTAATAAAGTGTGTGATTGAACTCTGTTATAATTCATCGAGTACTGTGTGTGTCAGCATACCGATCTAGGGATGACACGTAAGCACAGAGACTACGATCCATTTCGGTCGGGTCGCTACAAGATCGCTTTCAAATTCTTTTGAACTTTGATTCAACCTTTCCTCTTTTCATTCTTCTGGGGTGTGTCAACAATTTTGGTGGTGTTCCTCATCGTCATTCTCTACATTTGAAGACCGAAGAACAGTTTGTCTTAAATATTGCCTGTTCCCTTGAAGATTCATTGTTCAAGCTTGCTGCCATCCTCTCAAATTGTTCTGATCATCAAGAATTTCTTTCATACCATTCTGGAGTATTTCAGGAGTTGCTTTCCCTCTCGATCATCTGGAGGCCATCACTCTAGAAGAATTCTTCATCCTCACATTCCAGCTATCATTATCCAATTATCTTGGCGCATCTGTCGAGTATTCTTTAATTAATTCGCGATCTTTTTGTTCTCTTGTCTCTAAATTCCCCCCAAGTATCTTCGTGTGTTTGCTAATTCTTCCCTGTGATTCATTCTCTTTTCTTCATTTGTTTTCAAATTATTATGGTGGTTCATTCAAGATTCCATTTCCTTTGATATCGTATCAATTCATTCGTTCTTTCAAATTTACCGGTGGTTCATGAAGACTTTCCCAAGTTTTGCACTATATCTCCCCTTAATCTTTTTCAATGCGAATAAGTAGTATGCCAAATCCATGTGTCATCAATTGAATTTGATGAGGACAAGCATAAGGTAATTCTTATTCTTTTCATCATGGTTAAGTAATACCTTCCTTCGGAGATTGTCATGATGAATAATCTCTCAGTTCTAAGTTGTTCAGATATTATTTTCCGGAGTTCCAAGTTTTTCTCACTTGCCTCATCGCGAAGCTCCATCTAAATCACCGCAAGGCTTTAATCTTATTCGTTTCATCCTTCAATTCTATCTCATCATCCGTTTGTTACCGGAGTTCTTCATGGTGATTCTTCATGACTTAATTCATTCTTCAAGTATCATCAAGATTCTTGTTGGAGGAGCTCAAGTATCTTTTTCTTCTTGCGTCTCGAGTTGCAATTAATTCTCCATATTCTTTTGAAGTGGAGGTTTGTATTTCTTTGTTCTTCTCAGCTATTCAGGCATTTGATTGTGGCGTAATTTCACCTCAAGTTTTGAGATGTTTTCCATAAGTCCATAACAAGCTTATCCTTTTGTTGTTGATTTTCTCAACACCTCCGTTCATTCCTTCCTTACAAGGATGCTATCTAATTCATTCATGGTGGAAGTTGTTCTTCTCTTATCCATTCTTTTGATTCTAGTATTTCAATTCTTATGGAGGCATTGCATTGTTAATCTCGTCAAGTGTCATCCCATCTTGTGAAGTTCATGTTCTAGTCCTTCCATTTTCAGCTGGAGTGCTGCCCAAATTCTTTTGTGTCTCTTCCTTTTCTACCTTGTCTAACCGCAGTGGTTTTAGAGTCTATCTTATTCCTTGAGCTTTTGATTCTCGTCATAATCGCCGTTCCTGTTTTCCACCCGAGTGCTCTCGACTTTGTTCTTCTTCTCTGTTGTGTTCTCACTTCACCTCATCCTCTTGGTCTTCGTCTCGTTTCTAAGATCTCGAGACAAGATCTTCTGTTAGTGGAGGAGTGTTGTGATGCCCCAAGACCAACACTCCAGATGCCTACCTTTTATTTTCGTTGTTATCATGTGTTCACTTTGTTTGTTGCATTATCATAATTATTTTGCTTATTTTATTCATCTATGTTGATGCCATGATCATGTTGAGTGCCTTGTCATATCTTTGCTTCTTGCACCATGATCATCTCACTTCTTATAGTCCATTATGCCCTCGTCATTTTGCATTTCATCATGCTCATCTTGTGCATTGTGAGATTCATCTTGTTATTTTACTTGCTCTATGTGTGTGTATTGATATTCCACAACTTGTTTCCTCTCTCAACCTATCAATGCACCATCATCTCCTTCTTCCTTCTTCTTTCTTTCTTTTTTTGCAAGTGACATTTTTCTTCATCCATAAATGTCCAATCTTTTCCTATAAATATTAGACCATTTCCTAAACCTCTCTGCCAAATTTCATCCTACTCGGAGTTGTTTTGATTTTGTTAAAAAATGCATCAAGTTTGAACTAAATTCAAACTTGAGTTATTTTTCTACCTTTAGAAAGCCCAAAACTATTTATTCAAACACTTCATAATTCCTAGATTTCAGGGATAGTTTTATATCTCTCATGCTCATCTCCGAGCCCCCTGGCCTTTCTTTTATTGCAGTTGTTTATTCAAATAATCATAAATTCAAAAGAACATGAGAAGGCCTAGGGACTCTTGCCAACCGGCCGCAACAGTCAGCTGGGCCTCACCTCCAGGCCGGCCCAGCTTCCTCATGCATGTAGCCTCCTTCGCTCGCCCTCCCGTGTGGTGATCCACACTGGCAGCCACGCTGATCCCACCTGCAGCCTCCCAGCGTCCTGTTCCTCGTCCTCCTTGCCCTCTCTCACCCTCACGGTAAAAGCCGAGGGCATGGCGCCCACATGGCCACGGTGGCCGAGCCAGTCGTTCCCGCACCCCCTTCAAAGATCCCCCTCGGCATCCGCACCTAACCCCTTAGGTTTCCCCGTCTCCGCCGCCACCCAACAGGGGCTCTTCCCTGCTCTGCTTCTCCTCCCCCTAGTGAGACCAAGCATTATGGGGAGCGCGTCCACAACGCTGGTGACCCTCCGATCGAGTCCAGTCACCTCCTGCGCATTCATCTGCTTCCTTGGTGTCCTCTACGACACCTTCTTCCACTCCATCGCCGAGGGATGCCAAGCCAACGCCCTGCATCCTCTTGTTCACGGAGCCGAGCACCGCCTCGATCAGCACAGCCCCACGCGGGCTCCTCTGCTTCCCTGACAAGTCCACCGACTCCAGTAGCACCCCTATGGTGAGTCACTGCTCCTTCCCATCTCCTTCCCCGTCATTGACATTTTCCACGCGCACCCACGGGATCTTAACACTGGTGAGGTTCCCGTCTGTGTTTTGATGCATCCGTAGCACCTTTAGGATCGCCTTGTAGCACAACATCTTTTGGTGCCCTCCTCTGTGTGTTTTGTTGCCGGAGTTTCTCTAACAAGCTCTCCCGCTGTTCTGCCCACCTGCCTTGTTCTTCTATGCTTCTTGCGTGCACTCATGAACGCTTGCTTCCATATTCAGGTCGTTGCTTTGCTTGTTGTTCCATAGCATGCACACGCACACACCCAACACCCAACCCCTCATGCTCCACCACACCGCGCTCACACTTGCCGCCGCACCTGGCAGCTTCGCCGATTGCCTCCTGTCGCCGTCGCCCGAGTCAAGCCATGCTCGTGCTCGAGCAGGTTCCTGCTACTTCTTGCCATGCTTCTCCTCACCGCGCGTCCTCTGCACACGCCTTCCCTTTTTTGCTCATTCGCGGGCACACCTCCATGCACACGCATCTGCATACGCGCACGGCTGCGCTTGATCGCGAGCCCGTGGCCCTGCTTCGTCTTGCCACCGCCATGGCCAAGGCGACCTCAAGTCTTCCCGAGCACCTCAGCCTTGTGCATGATATCAGCTCACAGCGCACCAACGTCCCTGTTCCGCACACCCGTCGGTGTTCTACAGCCTCTTTAGTTGCCGTCTTGATCGAGTTCGCCGCCAGCAAAGATTCCAGGGCGTTCATGGAAGGGTCAGGGCTTGGCCTTGGCATCCATTCAAAGGGTGCCGTCCTCCTTCTCTAGCGAGATCACAACACTAGCCCAGCTTTTTAGGCACACGCGCTCGCATCCGGGATGTCCTGGGTTCGAGCCCGTGGCACCCCAATTTTTTGCCCGCTTTTCCATTTCTTGTGCACGCAACCACTTGGGCAGAATCCTCATCTGGGCCGCTGCACCTTGATGCTTCAGGCCCGTGCATGTTTTTTTTGGCCGGTGGATTTGTTTAATTTGCAGTGCATTGCATATTTACAGAATTGCCACTGTTTTAAATTGTCTATAGCTAAATATGCATGCATCCAAACTAAACAAACTATATATGTAAAATGCTTAGAATTTCATGTACTTTCATAATATGCAACTTTCATCCCTGTTAAAAATGTTTAAAATTGTTATTTGACTAAATTTGCATAAATGACATGCTAAAATGGTTTATTTGATAACTAAATAACCGTAGCTCCGAATTAAATAAACTTTAGATGTAAATGGGGTATAAAAACGTATAGATTAAAATGATGCACTTTAACTTGCTGTTTAACAACTTTAACATAACGTTTTATTCAGAACAGTACCATATCCAAAATTATGCACATGGGGATTTTCCAGAATCATTGTTTGTTGTTCTGGCCACATTTAAACTTGCCTAGGTGGGTAGTTTTATTATGCATCACCTCTTGCCCTGTTTAACAACATTTGATATTGGTGTGTGCATAAACGAGAGCAAACTAAATAATTTAATATTGTGTTTCGTCAATATGTAACTAGTTGCATATTGAGCTCCACTTAAATTGTAGTATTGTTTGTTGCACTTTTCCATGCATGACTCATTAAACCGGACATGCATCATGCTTGGTTGTGCATCATGCCATGATTATGCTTGGTTGTTCACCATGTTGTTTGCTTCTTTCCGGTTGTGCTTCTTCTCGATAGTTTCTATTTCGTTGCGATCATGAGGATTCGTTCGACTACGCTTGGTTCGTCTATGCCTGTTTGTCTTCTTCATGGACTCGATCTTCTTCCTAGCGTGATTTCAGGCAAGATGAACGTTATCCTGGATCTCACTACTATCATTGCTATGCTAGTTGTCTCGATGATATCGCTATGTCGTGCTTTCCTACCACTTGTTTATCGAGCCTCCCAATATGCCATGAAACAACCACTAACCTTTTCCACCATCCCAGCAAACCGTTGTTTGGCTATGTTACCGCATTGCTTAGCCCCTCTTATAGCGTTGCTAATTGAAGGTGCAGTAGCAGGTTGTTCCATGTTGGAATATGGATATCATGGATATCTTGGGATATCACAATATCTCTTATTTAATTAATTCACATATATACTTGGTAAAGGGTGGAAGGCTCGGCCGTACGCATGGTGTTTTGTTCCACTCTTGCCGCCCTAGTTTCCGTCATACTGGTTTTATGTTCAATGATTTTGCGTCCCTAACACAATGAGGGTTTATGGTCCCCTCTTGATAGTTCGCTTTGAATAAAACTCTTCCAGCAATGTCCAACATTGGTTTTAACATTTGCCTACATAATAAAACTGAATTAATTAATTAATTAATTGGCGTAGGGCGTCATGAACCCGAGGAGTAATTCCACATAAACAGGGGGGCAGTGCTGATGGTGTTGGTCCCAAACTAGAGCACCATGTTGGAACGCCCCTTGGCATCTTGGGGTATCTGGTACCTATATGCTTCGCTCATCCGTCGTGGACTGACACAAGATACGCGCGGCTACTATTAGGGTGTCGGCACACCAGGAGGTCTTGCTGGATTTGGTTTACCATTGTCGAAATGCCTTGTGCACCGGGATCCCGAGTCTGATCAGATGTCCGCGGTGGAGGATTGTCTCTATGGATCGTGAGCTTTTCATGGGCTAAGTTGGGACACCCCTGCAGGGTTTAAACTTTCGAGAGCTGTGCCCGGGGTTATCTGGCAGATGGGAGTTGTTAATATCCGGTTGTAGAGAACTCGACACCAGAGTCGAATTAAAATACACCAACCGCGTGCATAACCGTGATGGTCTCTTTTCGGGTGAGTTCGAGATGAGAACATTATGGGGTTCTGTTTGAACGTATGTAGTTCAGGATCACTTATTGATCATTACTAGTTTGCGACCGTTTGAATAGCTTCTCATCTTATTCTTCTACTCGTAAGTTAGCCACCATATATTGCTTAGTTGCTTGCTGCAACCTCACCACTTATCCATTCCATACCCATTAAGTTCTGCTAGTCTTGATACCCATGGTAATGGGATTGATGTGTCCTCGTGGCTCACAGATTACTACAACAACAGTTGCAGGTACAGGTAATGCGATGATCATGACGAGAGAGCGATCTTTACTTGTTTTGGAGTTCTTCTGCTACTTCTTCATTCCGGGGATAGGTTCTTGGTTAGCAGCCTGGGCTACCAGGGTGGATGTCGTTTGAGTTTTTGTTTGTGTTTCATTCGTAGTCGGATGTTGCTATTATGTATGATGGTTTTGTGTTCATGTGCCATTGTGTGCCTTTTGTATGTATCCCATTTATTATGTAATGGTATGATGTAATGATATCCACCTTGCAAAAGAGTCTTCAATATGCGGATCTATCTTTGGTGGGACTTTTGAGTTCCTCTCGGATAGAATCGCATATTGGGCATGACAAGATTTTGCCAATCTTTGTTCTTAGCACCTTGAAGGGGTTCCACATCCTCTTATCCTTTCCACGCCATTGTTGAACTTGTCTGAACTACACTTGATAAAACTATTAGTCTGATACATTTCCAATGTATCTATAACTTCTGCATGTTCCATGCTGTTATATTATCATTCTTGGGTGTTTTACAATCATTTTATAGCAACTTTATATCATTTTTTGGGACTAACCTTTTGACATAGTGCCTAGTGCCAGTTGCTATTTTTGCTTGTTTTTTATTTTGCAGAAAATCAATACCAAATCGAGTCAAAATGCCACAAAAGTTTTTGGAGACTTTTTCTGGACCAGAAGACACCTGTTGGGCCAAAGAAGTGGGCTCTGAGGGGAGCAGAACCCACCTGGGTGATCCTGGGGGCCCACGCACACCCTGGTAGGTTGTGCCCACCTCGGTCGCCTCCTGCATCGCATCTTTTCTCTATAACTACCCCGAAAATCCAAAAACCCCAGGGGAGTCAACGAAACACAATTCCAGCTAGTGCAAGTTCCAGAAGCACCAGGTCCAATCTAGACACCATCACAGAGGGGTTCATCATCATCATTGGTGCCTCTCCGATGATCCCTGAGTAGTTCATTGTAGACCTATGGGTCCGTAGTTAGTAGTGATAGTGCTTCCTCTCTCTCTCTCTCTCTCTCTTCATTCTCAATACAATGGTCTCTTGGAGATGTATTTGATGTAACACTTTTTGTGGTGTGTTTGTTGGGAGCTGATGAACTTTGAGTTTATGATGAAGATATATTTTATCCATGAAACTTATTTGAGTCTTCTTTTGATCTCTTATATGCATGATTACTTATAGCCTCGTATTTCCTCTTCGAATCTTTGGTTTAGTTAGGCCAACTAGATCGATTTTACTTGCCATGGGAAGAGGTGCTTTCTGATGGATTGGGCCATGCGGTGTTCTTTCCCAGTCACAGAACGGGCAGCAAGACACGTACTGATCGTTGCCATTAAGAATAAAAAGATGGGGCCTATTCCTACATGAATAGATCTTGTCTACATCATGTGATCATTCTTATTGCATTACTTCGTTTCTCCATGAACTTAATACACTAGATGCATGCTGGATAGCGGTCGATGTGTGGAGTAATAGTAATAGATGTAGGCAGGCGTCGGTCTACTAATCTTGGATGTGATGCCTATATAATGATCATTGCCTGGATATAGTCATAATTATTTGAAGTTCTGTCAATTGCCCAACAGTAATTTGTTTACTGCCGTATGCTATTTTTCTCGAGAGAAGCCACTAGTGAAATCTACACCCCCTGGGTTTATTCTTCTTCATATTTTATTTTGCATTTCCGCGAGATCTATTTGTCCAATCTACTACAAATTTATCTATCTTTTAGCCAGGAGGGATTGACAACCCCTCTTACGCACCGGGTTGCATGTATTTATTGTTTGTGTGCAAGTATGGTTTACAGAGTGTTGTGTGGTTCTCCTACTAGTTCGATAACTTTGGTCTCATCACTGAGGGAAATACCTACCATAGCTGTGGTGCATCATCCCTTCCTCTTTGGGGAAATACCGACGTAGTTCAAGCGACATAAAAATGAATTTCTGGTATCGTTGTTGGGAGACATCATCAACATCTATCAGGTTCGTAATCACAAATATCATCTCCTTGCAATTTACATTATTTGCCATTTGCCTCTCATTTTAATCTAACCAATTTCACAAAAATTTGCCATTTTATTCGCCCTCTTTTTTGTTTGTCGTTTTCTTATTAGATCTCTTATTTGCTTGAACTTGTCACCATGAGTGACTTTGGTATGGCAGAAACAGATGATGGCCTGAATCCTAAAATTTGATGATCCGACAATCTGGATGCCAAAACTTCTATTTTGGGGCAAGGGAACCTTATGGGAAAAGAACATATCCAAGAATTTTTCAATCGTGTTGGGAATTTGACTCTTGATGATGTTCCTCATATGCGTCGGTGTTATACAAATGATTTAACCCCTTCCCGCGACGGCATTTGGTACTGTCGCCAAGTGAGTGTGGGCGATAGGGGGGGTCCTTCCCAAACGACCCAGAAACCGTCAGGGATAGGCCCTCCTCGCACACAGGCTGGGGCAAAATGAGCTCGTGTGCGATCGGGTGAGGCATCGAAACCCAATTGTTTCCTTTCATATGTACATCCCACACGGTGAATCCAGAAAATCATTTCCGTTCGTATGTATATCACACACAATCAATTCAAGGAGTACATTTCTGTTCTTATTGTAACGCCCCGGATGCAACTTTCCATATTCGTAACCCCAACTCTTGCCTTTTCCGGAGATGCAATATGTTATTTCCTTCGTGGTTGGGTTTTTGTCTTTTGTTTTGCATTTTTTTCATGTCTTGCATTTCATATCATAGCATCATGCGCTTTGCATCTGCATGTTTTCATAAAACTTGCATCCACTCGTAGTTGCCGCTCCTCGCTTCTCTCCATTGCGTTTGTTGACCGTTCTGAGACCGACCGGGTTTTCGATTCCCTCTTGTCTGACCGTTTGACCCTCTCTACGCTTTACTCAGACCCCTGCGTGCGCGCTCGAAAACTGCTCTGAACCCGAATCCGCTCAGTCATGACCGTTGAGTCCGGATCAACCCTGTAATACCACAATACTTCTTTCGCTTATTCTTTTGACTATCAGATTGACCCGAAGCCGTCCGATAACGATCGGACGCCCCTAAGACTCCTTCCGCCTGCTATATATACAGACCAACCCTAAAATTTAGGGAGCTGTCCCATCCTCCACTCGTCGCCGTCGCCACTCCACCGAACACACATCGGGATCCCACCTGACCAAACCACTGCCGCCATCTTCCCCTTGTTTTCCGCACGCCCCCAATCGCGAGCCAGCCTCCAGATCCACCCGCAGACTCCACCCTCTCCTTGAATCCTCGCCCAGCTGCTTGAGTCTCTGCTTGTTGACCCTGCCGCTCGACCGTGTAGCCGCCTCGGACCGCGACCACAGGAGCAGGAGCTCCTTTGCTCGCGCACTAGCGCCCTTCGCTGGAGGTCTCCTTTCCTCCCGTCCTCGAGCTTGCCGGAGGCCTCTGATGCTGCCGGAGTACCAGCTGTGAAAAAGTTGAGCGCCTGCCGCGCCCCCTCTGCCCCTTCTTCTCCCTCCTCTGGGTTCTCTCTCTCAATCCTCTCTCTCTTCTGTTGCCATTGACAGGAGCTCGCCGCCGTGTTGATCTGCCTCCGCCGGCGTTCGAAGTTCCCGTGGAGCCCAGCTTTGAACCCCTGCGCATCCCTCACGCCGGTCCTCGTCCGCAGCACCCCGGCGCCGCTGCGCCCCGTTTTCGACCCAGTCTGGCCGAGATCGATCCGTCCTGCGTCCGATCCAGGAGTCCCGCAGCCGAGCTCTGCTTCCACCTGCCTGCGCCAAAGCCATCACTGACGCCGTCCCCTGCCTCACCCCCTGCCTTCTGCCTCGTCCTCCTCCGAGCAGAGAACGAGCGCACGAGCGCCGCCCTGCGTTAACCCGTTCCAGTGCCAACGTGGACCAGATCCAGCCGGCCCCGCATGCTCGCCCTAGCCCAGCACCGAGCCGGCCCAAGTGCCGTGGTGAGCAGCCCCCCTCTGTTGGCCCAACATGTGTAGATTCGGCCCGATGCGTGTTTTTTTCCCTACCTGTGATTTTAGCATTATCCAGTGAATTAACAGTTTTACAGAAAAACCCTCATACATCATGCATTTAATAACACCACAACTGTGCATCGGATTAAAATGATTTATATATGTAAAATGCTTAGAATTTTGTGTAGATTAATAATATGCCACTTTCATCCATGTTAAAGATGTTTAAGTTGCTGTTTGCATTAATTTGCTAAAATGCCATGTTAAAATGATTTAATTCATAACTAAATAACCATAGCTCGGAATTAAATGTTCTTTATATGTAAATGGGGTGGAAAAATGCCTAGTTTAACATGGTGCACTTTATTTGCCTTTTTAACAACCTTAAAATATGTTTTAGGGTAGAACAATACCAAATCTAAAATATGCACATGCGGATTTTCCGGAATTGTTGTTTGTTGTTCCGGCCTCATGTAAACTTGCCTAGATAGGTAGTTTTCTTGTGCTTCACCCCTTGCCATGTTTAATAACATTTAATATTGTTGGGTAGCATAAACGAGATTAAACTAAATATGTCCATGTGGTGTTTTGTCAATATGCAACTCGTTGCATATTGAGCTCCACTTAATTTGTAGTATTGTTTGTTGCACTTTGCCATGCCATGCCTCTTTATACCGGTCATGCATCATATTTGTTTGTGCATCATGCCATGATTATGCTTGAGTGTTTACCATGTTGTTTGCTTCTTTCTGGGTTGCCTTCGGTTTCATTCCGGAGTTGTGAGGATTCGGTCGACCACGTCCGCTTGTCTTCTTCATGGACTCGTTCTTCTTCCTTGCGGGATTTCAGGCAAGATGACCGCTACCCAGGATCTCACTACTATCATTGCTATGCTAGTTGCTTCATGCCATCGCTTTGCTGCACTACCTATCACTTGCTTATCAAGCCTCCCAAATTGCCATGTCAGCCTCTAACCTTTTTCACCCTTCCTAGCAAACCGTTTCTTGGCTATGTTACCGCTTTGCTCAGCCCCTCTTATAGCGTTGTTAGTTGCAGGTGAAGTTTAAGATTGCTCCATGGTGGACAGGATTATGTTGGGATATCACAATATCTCTTATATTATTAATGCATCTATATACTTTGTAAAGGGTGGAAGACTCGGCCTTATGCCTGGTGTTTTGTTCCACTCTTGCCGCCCTAGTTTTCGTCATACCGGTGTTATGTTCCTGGATTTTGCGTTCCTTACGCGGTTGGGTGATTTATGGGACCCCCTTGACAGTTCGCTTTAAATAAAACTCCTCCAGCAAGGCCCAACCTTGGTTTTACCATTTGTCTCACCTAGCCCTTTTTCCCTTGGGTTTCCGGAGCCCGAGGGTCATCTTTATTTTAGCACCCCCCCGGGCCAGTGCTCCTTTGAGTGTTGGTCCGAACCGAGCAACCTGCAGGGCCACCACGGGGCAACCCGAGGGCTGGTTTTACTCGTATCTTGACTTATCCGGTGTGACCTGAGAACGAGGTACGTGCGACTCCTATCGGGATTTGACGGCACATCGGGCGGCTTTGCTGGTCTTGTTTTACCATTGTCGAAATGTCTTGTAAACCGGGATTCCGAGTCTGATCGGGTCTTCCTGGGAGAGGGTATATCCTTCATTGATCGCGAGAGCTTATCATGGGCTAAGTTGGGACACCCCTACAGGGTATAAACTTTCGAAAGCCGTGCCCACGGTTATGGGCAGATGGGAATTTGTTAATGTCCGGTTGTAGATAACTTGACACCTGATTCGAATTAAAATGCATCAACCGCGTGTGTAGCCGTGATGTTCTCTTTTCGGCGGAGTCCGGGAAGTGAACACGGTTTTGGGTTATGTTTGACGTAAGTAGGAGTTCAGGATCACTTCTTGATCATTGCTAGCTTCACGACCGTTCCGCTTGCTCTCTTCTCGCTCTTATTTGCGTATGTTAGCCACCATATATGCTTAGTCACTGCTGCAACCTCACCACTTTACCCCTTCCTTTCCCTTTAAGCTTTGCTAGTCTTGATACCCATGGTAATGGGATTAGTGAGTCCTCGTGGCTCACAGATTACTACAACAATAGTTGCAGGTACAGGTTGTACGATGATCATGACGCGAGAGCGATGCTTGCTTGTTTTAGAGTTCTCCTTCTGCTTATTCTTCGATCAGGAGATAGGTTCCAGGTCGGCATCCTGGGCTAGCAGGGTGGATGTCGTTTGAGTTTCTGTTTGTGTTTCATCCGTAGTCAGATGGTGCTCTTATGTAAGATGATGTTGTATTCGTGTGGCTTTGTATGCCTCTTGCATGTATCCCCATCTATTATGTAATGTTGATGTAATGATATCCACCTTGCAAAAGCGTTTCAATATGAGGTTCTATCCTTGGTGGGACCTTCGAGTCTCTTTAGGATAGTATCGCATATTGGGCGTGACAAGTTGGTAATCAGAGCCTCGACCGACCATAGGAGCCCCCTTGATTGTTGGCCGTTGTTGAGTCTAGAAGAAAACTATTTTGAGTCTTAGGATTATATATATCGGAGAGTAGGGTTCTTTTTACTCCTCAACCCCTTCGTCGCTCTGGTGAGGACTCCTGACGTAGATGTTTTGCCTTTCCTCTCCTCAAATTTCACTAAAAAAAATTTAGGATCACGCGGGTATCTTGGAATCGTTCCCATGGTTTTGTGACGAGAACATTGTTCTTGGTGCCTCCTGTCTTTTATGTGGCAGTGACCCGGGGAGTTGAGCTTCGAGGTGTTGTCGTCACAATTTTATCGTTGCAGTTCTGGAATACCTGAGTTTTGCCGACATCGAAAATCTCTTTTATGCAGTTGTTGGTCAGATAACCTCGACGCCACCCAGTACTGGGGCGGGAGTTCGGGAGTATTGCCATAACTCGCATAACGGATGCTTTTCGAAGGTTGAGGTACACGATTTCCAGAGTTTTCTTGGTTATGTGTTGACGGATGGATACAGCTGGATGTAGGGATTGTTAGTTTGGGTGAGATATATTGCTTCCCCTGTATCCCCAACACCAGATTGCATAATCAGAAAGTTTCGGGAGTTTATAGGTGGGAATTCAAGTAGCTCCTAGAATATCTTTCCGACAGATGCATGATATGGGATTGGGTAAATCTCTATCATATGTATTTGTTCCAGCTTATTCTGCAAGCCAAATCCTTTGTATTGTTTTATTTGTGGTATTCGAGTTGCTTCAAAGTCAAGTATTGATTCCATACCTTTCAAGCGGTGTTCTCATATTTCTATGGGAGTGCTAATCCTTCTTGATCATTGAGGTTGTCATGTCAATTCTTTTCCAACCGGCGTGCTTCTCTTCAAGTGGGTCCGATCATTTTCAACATCCGCAAGATCAACTCTAAGTTTTCTCACCGGTGTTTGTTTCATCCATCCCAAGTTGTCTTTGTTTTCCCCGCCCTCCCAACCTTTTTTCTTCAAGGACTCAGATTTCTTAATCATGTATTCTTTTATTTGTGGGAAGTCTTTTCATTCTTTTCTTTCAATGTTCTTATCCGGTGATTTCCCATGAAGATGCTCAACAGATTCAAGTTCATCGTCCTTCATTGTTGTTTCTTCTCCGGTGGATCCAATTCAAGCTTTCGATATTCATCATATTCCTTTCCTCGTTTCTAATGCTTTCTCATACCGATGCACCTCTTAATCATTCACTTCTTCCTATTCATTTGTCCTGGAGTGCTGAAGATATTTCACAAGACTTATGTTTCCATTCTCAATCCGTTCAAGATATTTCGAGGTTGTTATCTCATTCAAGTCATTTAATTCAACCGGTGCAATTTTTCCTTTCAAGTAATTTTTCGAAGGTGTATATTTTGAGTGGGCCCTAACCCACAGGTCTTTTCCCAGGATCCTACCTCACTCTTCTAATTTTCCCGGAGCTATTCCCAAATTCTTTTCCAAGTTTGACGTAAGAATGAATTATCATCAGTCATATTCCTTCTTCAAGATCGCTGTTAAAACATTTTCATCGTTGGTTCAACATTTCTATTCTTCTTTGCTCCAGAGTGTCTCATAAATTGTCATGGTGGTTCTCATCTTCATTCTCAACATTTGAAGACCGAAGAAGTGTTTCCTCTAAATCTTGTCCCTTCTCTCAAAGATTCATGGCTCTCTTAAATTCTTTTCACCCATCCGGAGCAATTCAAGAGTCTTTTCGGATTGATTCTCCGTGGCCCATTATCTTAGAATTATTCATTCTCAGCTTTCAACTCTCGTTCTCGAATTCTTCCGATGCATCGTTCAAATATCCTCTAATCAGTTCATGTTCTCTTCTTTCTCATGTATCTAAATCCCTTCTAGTATCTTCATTTGTTTTCAAATTCTTTCTGGTGAATTGTGCCCTTGCTACTCTCTTTTCCAATTTTTACGGTGGTTCGTTCAAGATTTCACTTCCTTTGTTATCATATCAATTCATTCATTGTTTCCAAATCCCACCGGTGGTTCCATCAATACCTTCTCAAGTTTACGCTATATCCCTCTTAATCCTTTCTACGATAATAAGTAGTATGCCAAATCCGTTGCTTGTCATCAATTTAAATTGGTGAAGGATAGGCATAACGTTATTCTTATTATTGTTTCATCCAAGTAATCTAGTTTCTTCTTTCCGGAGTTGTTCATCATGTCACATTTCCCGGTTCGAGATGTTTCATCTTTTCATTTCCAGAGTTCCAAGTTTTCTCGGTTATATCGTCGCAAAGCTCCATCTAAATCATCGCAAGGCTTCACCTTGTGTTTTCAACTTCTCTTTCTTTTTATCATCCTTTTATTACCGTATTTCTTCATGGAGGTTCTACATGGTGGTTTATCAAGGACCCTATTCATTTTTAAATTGTTCATCAAGATTTCTCTCGGAGTTAAGATCCGCCAAGCTATACTCTAAAATAAACATGGTGTTCCACACATGTTTTGTTTTGAGGAGTTCAAGCATTCTTCATCTTGCATTCCGAAGTGCAATTCTTTCTACCTTATCATTTGAGGTGGTGTTATGTCATTCTTGATAATTTTGAGTTCGTGTTTCTTGATTCACATGTTCTCAAGAATGAGGTATTTTAAATCCATCAATCTCTTCATTGGAGTTAGCTCGGTAAAGATTTCACCTAAAGCCTTCCCTAAGGAGTGTTGCTATTTGTGGTGCGTATCTATGATCCGAGTTTTCTCGTTATCCTCGTGGCGGAAGAAGTTTTCATCTCCTTGTTGGTCTCAATCCAGTCAACTGTTTCCGTTAGTGGCATGTATTCACCTCATAATTTTGAGTTGTTTTCCATAAGCCCACAACAAGCTTATCCTTTTTTTGTTGATAATCCAACAACTCCATTCTAGCATTTCTTATAAGTGTGCTCTTTCAAGATCTTGTTTCCCTCCGTTCATTCCATTCCATTCTTTAATTTCTTCCGGAGGCATTGTGTTGTCGCTCTCTTTGTCCCATCGTCTCATTTTGTCAAGATCATGTTCTTTTCCGTGCTTATCCATTTAACATAAGCATTGTTCTATTCAAGTTCTTTCCATATTGTCAAGTTATTGTTCTATTCATTCCATGTTCAACCGAAGTGCTATCAAATTATGTCATCCTTATTCCTTCTCTATCTTGTTTTAACCGGAGTGGTTTCAATATCTACCTTGTCACTTAACCTCTTGGTTCTTGTCGTATCCCGTGTTCCTCTTTTCTAATGGAGTGTTTTCAACTTTGCTCATCTTCGTTGTTTTCTTTCTTTCATTTTGCTCAACATCTCAAGGTTCGTGGTTTCACTCATTGGTTGAAGAAGCAACTTAGTTTTACCTCTTATCTTCCTCTTTCTTTTCCCTCCGATGCCATCCTAGATCTCGGGACGAGATCCTCTTGTAGTGGTGGAGTGTTGTAACGCCCCGGATACAACTTTCCATATTCGTAACTCCAACTCTTGCCTTTTACGGAGATGCGATATGTTATTTCCTTTGTGGTTGGGTTTTTGTCTTTTGTTTTGCATTTTTTTTCATGTCTTGCATTTCATATCATAGCATCATGTGCTTTGCATCTGCATGTTTTCATAAAACTTGCATCCGCTCGTAGTTGCCGCTCCTCGCTTCTCTCCGTTGCGTTTGTTGACCGTTCTGAGACCGACCGGGTTTTCGATTCCCTCTTGTCTGATCGTTTGACCCTCTCTACGCTTTACTCAGACCCCTTGCGTGCGCGTTCGAAAACTGCTCTGAACCCGAATCCGCTCAGTCATGACCGTTGAGTCCGGATCAACCATGTAATACCACAATACTTCTTTTGCTTATTCTTTTGACTATCCGATTGACCCGAAGCCGTCCGATAACGATCGGACGCCCCTAAGACTCCTTCTGCCTGCTATATATACAGAACAACCATAAAATTTAGGGAGCTGTCCCATCCTCCACTCGTCGCCGTCGCCACTCCACCGAACCCACATCAGGATCCCACCTGCCCAAACCACCGCCGCCATCTTCCCCTTGTTTTCCGCGCGCCCCCAATCGCGAGCCAGCCTCTAGATCCACCCGCAGACTCCACCCTATCCTCAAATCCTCGCCCAGCCGCTCGAGTCTCTGCTCGTTGACCCTACCGCTCGACCGTGCAGCTGCCTCAGATCGCGACCACAGGAGCAGGAGCTCCTCTGCTCGCGCACTAGCGCCCTTCGCTGGAGGTCTCCTTTCCTCCTATCCTCGAGCTTGTCGGAGGCCTCCGATGCCGCCGGAGCACCAGCTGCGACCAAGTTGAGCGCCTGCCGCGCCCCCTCTCCCCCTTCTTCTCCTTCCTCTGGGTTCTCTCTCTCAATCCTCTCTCTCTTCTGTTGCCATTGACAGGAGCTCGCCGCTGTGTTGATCTGCCTCCGCCGGCGTTTGAAGTTCCCTGGAGCCCGGCTTTGAACCCCTGTGCATCCCCGACGCCGGTCCTCGTCCGCAACACCCCGGCGCCGCTGCGCCCCATTTTTGACCCGATCTGGCCGAGATCGATCCGTCCTGCGTCCGATCCAGGAGTCCGACAACCGAGCTATGCTTCCGCCTGCCTACGCCCAAGCCATCGCTGCCGCCGTCCCCTGCCTCGCCCCTTGCCTTCTGCCTCGTCCTCCTCCGAGCAGAGAACGAGCGCATGAGTGCTGCCCTGCGTTGATCCGTTCCAGTGCCAACGTGGACCAGATCCAGCCGGCCCAGCTTGCTCGCCCTAGCCCAGCACCAAGCCGGCCCAAGTGCCGTGGTGAGTAGCCCCCCACTTTTGGCCCAACATGTGTAGATTCGGCCCGATGCTTGTTTTTTTCCCTGCCTGCGATTTTACCATTATCCAGTGAATTAACAGTTTTATAGAAAAACCCTCATACATCATGCATTTAATAACACCACAACTGTGCATCGGATTAAAATGATTTATATATGTAAAATGCTTAGAATTATGTGTAGATTAATAATATGCCACTTTCATACATGTTAAAGATGTTTAAGTTGCTGTTTGCATTAATTTGCTAAAATGCCATGTTAAAATGATTTAATTCACAACTAAATAACCGTAGCTCAGAATTAAATGTTCTTTATATGTAAATGGGGTGGAAAATGCCTAGTTTAACATGGTACACTTTATTTGCCTGTTTAACAACCTTAAAATATGTTTTAGGGCAGAACAGTACCAAATATAAAATATATACATGGGGATTTTTCGGAATTGTTGTTTGTTGTTCCGGCCTCATTTAAACTTGCCTAGATAGGTAGTTTTCTTGTGCTTCACCCCTTGCCATGTTTAATAACATTTAATATTGTTGGGTAGCATAAACGAGATTAAACTAAATATGTCCATGTGGTGTTTTGTCAATATGCAACTCGTTGCATATTGAGCTCCACTTAATTTGTAGTATTGTTTGTTGCACTTTGCCATGCCATGCCTCTTTATACCGGTCATGCATCATATTTGTTTGTGCATCATGCCATGATAATGCTTGTGTGTTTACCATGTTATTTGCTTCTTTCCGGGTTGCCTTCGGTTTCGTTCCGGAGTTGCGAGGATTTGTTCGACCACGTCTGCTTGTCTTCTTCACGGACTCGTTCTTCTTCCTTGCAGGATTTTAGGCAAGATGACCGCTACCCTAGATCTCACTACCATCATTGCTATGCTAGTTGCTTCGTTCCATCGCTTTGCTACGCTACCTATGACTTGCTTATCAAGCCTCCCAAATTGCCATGTCAGCATCGAACCTTTTTCACCCTTCCTAGCAAACCGTTGCTTGGCTATGTTACCGCTTTGCTTAGCCCCTCTTATAGCGTTGTTAGTTGCAGGTGAAGTTGAAGATTGCTCCATGGTGGACAGGATTATGTTGGGATATCACAATATCTCTTATATTATTAATGCATCTATATACTTGGTCAAGGGTGGAAGACTCGGCCTTATGCCTGGTGTTTTGTTCCACTCTTGCCGCCCTAGTTTCCGTCATACCGGTGTTACATTCCCGGATTTTACGTTCCTTACGCGGTTGGGTGATTTATGGGACCCCCTTGACAGTTCACTTTGAATAAAACTGTGACGCCCCCGATTCAATCGTACACTAATCATGCACGCAAACGTGTACGATCAAGATCAGGGACTCACGGGAAGATATCACAACACAACTCTACAAATAAAATAAGTCATACAAGCATCATAATACAAGCCAGGGGCCTCGAGGGCTCGAATACAAGTGCTCGATCATAGACGAGTCAGCGGAAGCAACAATATCTGAGTACAGACATAAGTTAAACAAGTTTGCCTTAAGAAGGCTAGCACAAACTGGGATACAGATCGAAAGAGGCGCAGGCCTCCTGCCTGGGATCCTCCTACACTACTCCAGGTCGTCATCAGCGGGAGCACGTAGTAGGCACCTCCAGTGAAGTAGGGGTCGTCGTCGACGGTGGCGTCTGGCTCCTGGACTCCATCATCTGGTTGCGACAACCAGAAAGAAGGGAAAGGGGAAAAAGGGGGGGAGAAAGCAACCGTGAGTACTCATCCAAAGTACTCGCAAGCAAGGAACTACACTAAATATGCAAGGGTATATGTGTAAGGAGGCATATCAGTGGACTGAACTGCAGAATGCCGGAATAAGAGGGGGATAGCTAATCCTGTCGAAGACTACGCTTCTGGCAGCCTCCGTCTTGCAGCATGTAGTAGAGAGTAGATTGAAGTCCTCCAAGTAGCATCTCCAAGTAGCAACTTCAAGTAGCATCGCATAGCATAATCCTACCCGGCGATCCTCTCCTCATCGCCCTGCGGAAAAGCGATCACCGGGTTGTCTGTGGAACTTGGAAGGGTGTGTTTTATTAAGTATCCGGTTCTAGTTGTCATAAGGTCAAGGTACAACTCCAAGTCGTCCTGTTACCGAAGATCACGGCTATTCGAATAGATTAACTTCCCTGCAGGGGTGCACCACATAGCCCAACACGCTCGATCCCATTTGGCCGAACACACTTTCCTGGGTCATGCCCGGCCTCGGAAGATCAACACATCGCAGCCCCACCTAGGCAAAACAGAGAGGCCAGCACGCCGGTCTAAACCTAAGCGCGCAGGGGTCTGGGCCCATCGCCCTGAGCACACCTGCACATTGCGTGGGCGGCCAAAAGCAGACCTAGCCTAGTGGCGTTCCAGTCCAATTCGGCGCGCGCCGCTCCGTCGCTGACGTCTGAAGTGCTTCGGCTGATACCACGACGTCGGGATACCCATAACTACTCCCACGTAGATGGTTAGTGCGTATAGGCTCGTAGCCAGACTCAGATCAAATACCAAGATCTCGTTAAGCGTGTTAAGTATCCGCGAACGCCGAACAGGGCCAGGCCCACCTGTCTCCTAGGTGGTCTCAACCTGCCCTGTCGCTCCGCCACAAAGTAACAGTCGAGGGCCGTCGGGAACCCAGGCCCACCTCTACCGGGATGGAGCCACCTGTCCTTTCAGCCCCCTCGTCAGAATCATTTGCGGGTACTCAATGAGCTGACCCGACTTTAGTCACCATCTGTATAGTATGTATGTATGTATAGTATATACCCGTGATCACCTCCCAAGTGATCACGGCCCGATAGTATAGCAAGGCAGACTGACAAGAATGTAGGGCCAATGATGCTAAACTAGCATCCCATACTAAGCATTTAGGATTGCAGGTAAGGTATCAACAGATGTAGCGACAATGTCAGGCTATGCATCAGAATAGGATTAACGAAAGCAGTAACATGCTACACTACTCTAATGCAAGCAGTATAGAGGAGAATAGGCGATATCTGGTGATCAAGGGGGGGGCTTGCCTGGTTGCTCTGGCAAGAGAGAGGGGTCGTCAACTCCGTAGTCGAACTGGTCAGCAGCAGTGTCGGTCTCGTAGTCTACCGGAGAGAAGAGGGGGAAGAAATAATGAATACAGAGCAAATAAAGCATCACAAAATATAACAAGGAAATACGCGGTGTTCGGTGTGTCCTAACGCGGTAGTAGGTGATACCGGTGAAGGGGGGAAAACATCCGAGAAAGTATTCCCGGTGTTTCGTGTTTTCGGGCAGAGGAGCCGGAGGGGGAAAGTTGCGAGTTCGATAGGTTAGGGGTGTGTGGCGGACGAACGGGTTGCGTATCCGGATTCGTCACGTCGTTCTGAGCAACTTTCATGTTGAAAATATTTTAATCCGGATTACGGATTAAAAGATATGATTTTTTAAAAGATTTTATTAATTTCAGGAATTTAATTAATTATTTAATTAATTTCGAAAATGCTTTTATGACATCAGCATGATGTCATGCTGACATCATCAGTCAATAGGGTTGACCGAGTCAACCCTGACAGGTGGGTCCCGCATGTCATTCTCTAATATCTAATTAACCTAATCAGAGTTAATTAACATTAGTTAATTAGGTTAATTAGTGATTAGGGTTAATTAATCAGAATTAATTAGACTAATTAATTACTTACTTAATTAATTAATTAATTAATTAGTTAATTAGTTTTAATTCATTTTCATTTTATTTTTATTCCCTGCTTTAATTAAAAAAAACGTTCTGTTGTGTGGGGGGTGGGGCCCCCATGTCATTGGCCCCGAGGGGCAAACGGGCAAGCGGGCGCGCGGGGCGATGCCCGTTCAGGCGCACCCCAGGAGGACACGGCGCCCACGCCCGCGCCCGAGGCCAACGGGGGCCGGGGCGGCCGAGGCCCAAGACGGCGTCCGGAGGCCGCAGCG
>NC_057804.1:292524732-292531870 GCF_018294505.1 Triticum aestivum | reverse complement strand
GAGAGGGGTGGGGGCGCGTGGGGGGAAGGAGTGGGGCGGCTAGGGTTCGGCCGCGGGGGGGTGGGGGGGTATGTGGCCGGGGCGGCTGGGCCGATGGGCCGGCCCAAGGGGGGGAGAAGTTGGGCTAGGCCAGGGGCCAGGTGGGGTGGGGGAACTGGCTAGGCCAGGGGGTTTTCCCCTCCCTCTCCCTTTTTTCTTCTTCTTTCTTTTCTTTTATTAATTTTCTTTTCTGTTTTTAGATTATTTAAAATGCCAAAGCATTTTACAAAAATTAGTGCACCCCACCATAATTATGTTAGCTATTTTAGACAACCCCCGAGAATTTTTAGTTTTGGTTTTGAAACTTTTTATCTTTGCTCTTGTTTTGATTTTTGTTTTAGAACGGGTTCGGATCTAACACGAGTTTATCCACAGTAACCGAGGTGACGTGGCAACATTAGTGGGGATTACTGTAGCTTAATTACCCGGGCGTCACAATTCTCCTCCACTACAAGAAATCTCGTCCCGAGATTTAAGAGGGGAGCAAGGGGGAAAGTTCTGGTTACAATATTCTAACGGATCTTCTCGATCATAGTAGCTTTTCTCGAAGAGGTCGACCCATTACATTGATGTCTTCAGTTCTTTATTCCCAAAGCGTCATGATGAAGTTGTCGTCCTTTCTTCGGGGAACTCCATCGTACTTACGAACAGGTAAGGGGCAGCTCTACAATGATAGGATGTTATAAGGGAGATTCATCTGGGGTATCCCAGGAATAAACATATGAGTAGCTCTCGAGTTGAACAAATGACACACATCGAAAGCAAAGTAAGACGGTGTAATAAGAGGTTTCAAGCGGATAGGCAATCGTTCATTGCCTGAAGCAGAGTGCGAAAGGGGTTCAGAGCAACGAGAATAAGTATTGTGTCCGATACCAGAATAGATCAACAGGCAAGTGGCCCGTGAATTACATACAAAGTCAAGCACGAGGAATAACGCTGACAACAGGGTGTACAGGAGAGTCAGGTTTCGATCCTGTGGAACGGTGGGTTATGGGCCCACCATGTGGGTTAAAAGCAGGAAGGCGCTAATATTTGCACGGTCAAGATAACAAGGTATATCAGAGGATAGCCTGTCGGTTTTGTTGTCAACAATGTCGGTACCAAGGGCGAGGGACGAAGAGAACCATTTTCCTGCTCGTTGAACGAGGCGGACCATTGGGCAAAGTTCTCGTCCATCGGTGGCTACCGAAATGTCATCAACAATAGTAACAGGTTCTTGCTGACAGATTTGTACACCGAGGAGTTTACATAAGCAGTAGAACATTGCTGCTTAGATCATATAGATCACAAGAAAGGTTCAAAGAACCAATGGAAAGTAAAATATGATTATCATATTAAACAGAACAATGGAAAGGAAAACGTGTTTAAACACATAATTCAGGGATATATCCTTCCCAAGGACAAGCAGAGCATGATATCCGTGGCAGGATATAATGTAGAAAACTCTTTAGGTACGGGGGAGAATTTTCATGACATTACCCATACAACGGTGTTAGGATAAATGATAATTAAAATTTAGCATCGTGCTTCAAATGTTCCTGTTGAAAATCGGAGTACCATTGACATGCTTCGAGATAGCATTGACATGGTCTTCAGGTGAAGATCAGACTTTGGAAACATGAAGGATCCATCAGGAATAACTTGTAGATTAAGTCTTACAATTTCCTCATGGATGAACGGATAACCTTGCTGAAAAGGAATCTATAATGATAGGTCCTCCAGCCAGGGGGGGTGCTAGGCATGACATCATGTTACCGGGTCATCAAAGGATCAACATCATAACTCTTGGAAAGTTGTCCCAACCATCATATCTGACCGAGATTCAGATCCGATTGGTGTCAGGATACATCAGACTTAGGATACCTGAGAAGAAAAGGTGCAACGCAAATTGACGAGATGACATTGTAAGATTCTCGGGGAAATGAACTATGAAGTGATTTCCGTTAACAAGAGTCCATCATTAACCCAAGGAGAGGACAAGGAGGTGTCTGGTGAACCCAACGGCAATTCGCCGAGATTCCCCAAAAGATGGATTTCCACCATTAAGTGAACAAGGAGATAACATTTGCCAAATCAAATGATATAAGGAAGTATGCGTGAGGAAAACATACACAAATAAACATTGGTTGAAATGTGCGCCCGAAATATGGGTTGGGTTGCACGACCAATGTCAGAATGGTGATTCAATTAACGAAGGACTTAGAATGAACTATCGCCCATTCACTTCAAAGCAATAGGGTTGCTAGGAGTTTAGAATTCACACGTCATAGCTCCAATGTCGGTATTCCGGTTGAAAACAATACGAGGACCAAGGAATGAACGAAGATGGCAAGAAGTATTATGATATCAAGAATTATTAAGAGGTGGTGAAATCCTCACCACATTCTTGACAAAAAGAGATGGTAATACTTCCGAGGTAAGGAAGATCAATTGCTGGACAGCAAGGAACTCAAGGTATAACACCAAACATGAACAAGCTTGTGTTGGTGGGAAGGCAATAAAGTGGTCGATGATAATACAATTCATCGAGGCAAGGATGGTATTTCTCATCATGAATCCAATTGATATCCTGGATGAGCTCAGAATGTTGACGATCTCGAAACCTTTGTCGCGAGAGTTCATGAAGATGTAATCGATCGGCGACGACATCAAGTCAAAGTAATGATTAAGTGAAAGGTTATAGGAACCAAGGGTACGACACAAACTCGAACTCAAGCTTGTTGGTTAAGGTGAAAGGATATGACGAGGAAAATCGACGTAAGGTTAGTTCATCGTCGAAAATTGGTGCTCCGAGAATAAGGACCAGGTAGCACCGTTAGAATCGTCACGACAATGATATAGCCAAACAGGCTAGGAATGGCGTGATGGCGTGATCGGGTACAAACTCGTACTTATAGAAGCTTACTGAAGAGTTGTTGAACCGTAGTGCGGTCTCGGTTCATTTATCGGTGTCTTTGAGTGTTTACTAACTCAGAGCCCGTGAAAAATTGGAATCAGTGGGAAGGTAGTACTTGATGAAGAGCTCATAAGAAGTTATGCAGTTCCATGATAATCTCGAGATACCAGGGGTAATACTCGATGACATATCAAAGTAGAGGTTGGACGGGGGTTATTGCTCTACAGAAGACAAGTGCTAAAACTTGCACGAGAAATGGTATTTAAAAGAGAACATGGTCGGAACCACGATTGCAAAAGGCCAGATCCTAGATATAAGATGAACTTATACCGAAGGAATAATTCATTTAAGAGAAGCTTTAATGATAAGATATACATCGTGTCCATGGGCATGAACACAAAGTTCAAGGTCGACTCCCACTTCTTCAATGTATAACCTTCCATTCACTTCTCGCTTTGATAAAGGCATTAGTGTTGAAAGTTTTACCTGGTGAAATACCAGATGAGTATGACTAGTGAAAACTTCCGAGTTCACACATATAAAGGAAGGCATAGGTTCAACCCGTCAGGGTATCATGGAAACATATACCACAAGCTTCAGTAGTAAATGCCACCAGCTCGAAAGCAGAGCATGGTTGGCCAAGCAGAGGATACAACTTAACAAAGGTATTATGTATCAGGGGAAGAACTCACAAAGTGATCAAGTGTGAAGGTCATTGTCGGATAACAATCCAACAAAGGACCTGATGGTCCACAAAGGATCCGATATGAGTATCGATACCCAACCAGAAGAGGAAGGAATGCAGATGCAACAGGTTATGGAAGCATCTGAATAATTTACAGCTTAAATGCAAAGGAATTATGATTTCCAAAACGAAGGATCAGAAGCAATGCTCTGATTAGGGGTGGATAAGTTGAATAGCCTTAGGGTACAATCAACACAATTGGATTGGTCGAGAACCAATTCCCGTTAAAAGAATGGCATCTCAGCCAGAAAGGTAATTTATAAGGATCAATGATGATTGCGGGTATTCGCAAACATATTGAGTCAACAGACTCAAAATGATAATGACAAGGAATGTCAATATGACTACGAGACTTATGGGATTAACCATAATGCAAGCAAGCAAGAATTTCAAGAGCCAAAGGCTCCAGAGGATTTTCGGAAGATCGAATTGTATTTTGAAGACTTTTGTGACACATATGAACAACTGGGGTTGAGCGGATACTCGACAAGTGCGAGGATTTATTTGAAGGGGTATTCAAGTGGCAAGGAACTACTAGGCAGTAGGCACAAAGTATTCTCGGAACAATAGAGAAAACTTCGGGGTATCTTGTAATAACAAGATCAATGGGGGATGATCGTATGAATGGCAAGTGTAAGTAGTTATCCATACGGATTTATCGGTGGTCAGGAATAGCAAAAGTGATGGGCACAAAGTCTCGAGAGAACATCAGAGAGTATCTCCGAATTCTTCTGGTTAACAGACGATCATCTGAAGTGAGGGGCTCTCCGGGAGAGAGTACTCGCGAAAACCTAAAGTTAGTTTTGTTTTTAGCAAAATCGTTTAACCCGAATAGAAGAGAGTTCAGAATCCCAGAGTAAAGATCGCGGAGTAAAAGATCCTAATACCACCCGATGGCGACGTGTGCCCGTAAGACACACAGCCATGTTAGTAAAAGTTTTGCAATGTCTAGACTCAACTTCGGCCAAGGAGTTGGAAAGGGGATTCCTACAGGCAGTCGGCTCTGATACCAACTTGTGACGCCCCCGATTCAATCGTACACTAATCATGCACGCAAACGTGTACGATCAAGATCAGGGACTCACGGGAAGATATCACAACACAACTCTACAAATAAAATAAGTCATACAAGCATCATAATACAAGCCAGGGGCCTCGAGGGCTCGAATACAAGTGCTCGATCATAGACAAGTCAGCGGAAGCAACAATATCTGAGTACAGACATAAGTTAAACAAGTTTGCCTTAAGAAGGCTAGCACAAACTGGGATACAGATCGAAAGAGGCGCAGGCCTCCTGCCTGGGATCCTCCTACACTACTCCAGGTCGTCATCAGCGGGAGCACGTAGTAGGCACCTCCAGTGAAGTAGGGGTCGTCGTCGACGGTGGCGTCTGGCTCCTGGACTCCATCATCTGGTTGCGACAACCAGAAAGAAGGGAAAGGGGAAAAAGGGGGGAGAAAGCAACCGTGAGTACTCATCCAAAGTACTCGCAAGCAAGGAACTACACTACATATGCAAGGGTATATGTGTAAGGAGGCATATCAGTGGACTGAACTGCAGAATGCCGGCATAAGAGGGGGATAGCTAATCCTGTCGAAGACTACGCTTCTGGCAGCCTCCGTCTTGCAGCATGTAGTAGAGAGTAGATTGAAGTCCTCCAAGTAGCATCTCCAAGTAGCAACTTCAAGTAGCATCGCATAGCATAATCCTACCCGGCGATCCTCTCCTCGTCGCCCTGCGGAAAAGCGATCACCGGGTTGTCTGTGGAACTTGGAAGGGTGTGTTTTATTAAGTATCCGATTCTAGTTGTCATAAGGTCAAGGTACAACTCCAAGTCGTCCTGTTACCGAAGATCACGGCTATTCGAATAGATTAACTTCCCTGCAGGGGTGCACCACATAGCCCAACACGCTCGATCCCATTTGGCCGAACACACTTTCCTGGGTCATGCCCGGCCTCGGAAGATCAACACGTCGCAGCCCCACCTAGGCAAAACAGAGAGGCCAGCACGCCGGTCTAAACCTAAGCGCGCAGGGGTCTGGGCCCATCGCCCTGAGCACACCTGCACGTTGCGTGGGCGGCCGAAAGCAGACCTAGCCTAGTGGCGTTCCAGTCCAATTCGGCGCGCGCCGCTCCGTCGCTGACGTCTGAAGTGCTTCGGCTGATACCACGACGTCGGGATACCCATAACTACTCCCACGTAGATGGTTAGTGCGTATAGGCTCGTAGCCAGACTCAGATCAAATACCAAGATCTCGTTAAGCGTGTTAAGTATCCGCGAACGCCGAACAGGGCCAGGCCCACCTGTCTCCTAGGTGGTCTCAACCTGCCTTGTTGCTCCGCCACAAAGTAACAGTCGAGGGCCGTCGGGAACCCAGGCCCACCTCTACCGGGATGGAGCCACCTGTCCTTTCAGCCCCCTCGTCAGAATCATTTGCGGGTACTCAATGAGCTGACCCGACTTTAGTCACCATCTGTATAGTATGTATGTATGTATAGTATATACCCGTGATCACCTCCCAAGTGATCACGGCCCGATAGTATAGCAAGGCAGACTGACAAGAATGTAGGGCCAATGATGATAAACTAGCATCCCATACTAAGCATTTAGGATTGCAGGTAAGGTATCAACAGAAGAGGGGGAAGAAATAATGAATACAGAGCAAATAAAGCATCACAAAATATAACAAGGAAATACGCGGTGTTCGGTGTGTCCTAACGCGGTAGTAGGTGATACCGGTGAAGGGGGGAAAACATCCGAGAAAGTATTCCCGATGTTTCGTGTTTTCGGGCAGAGGAGCCGGAGGGGGAAAGTTGCGAGTTCGATAGGTTAGGGGTGTGTGGCGGACGAACGGGTTGCGTATCCGGATTCGTCACGTCGTTCTGAGCAACTTTCATGTTGAAAATATTTTAATCCGGATTACGGATTAAAAGATATGATTTTTTAAAAGATTTTATTAATTTCAGGAATTTAATTAATTATTTAATTAATTTCGAAAATGCTTTTATGACATCAGCATGATGTCATGCTGACATCATCAGTCAACAGGGTTGACCGAGTCAACCCTGACAGGTGGGTCCCGCATGTCATTCTCTAATATCTAATTAACCTAATCAGAGTTAATTAACATTAGTTAATTAGGTTAATTAGTGATTAGGGTTAATTAATCAGAATTAATTAGACTAATTACTTACTTACTTACTTAATTAATTAATTAATTAGTTAATTAGTTTTAATTCATTTTCATTTTATTTTTATTCCCTGCTTTAATTAAAAAAAAACGTTCTGTTGTGTGGGGGGTGGGGCCCCCATGTCATTGGCCCCGAGGGGCAAACGGGCAAGCGGGCGCGCGGGGCGATGCCCGTTCGGGCGCACCCCAGGAGGACACGGCGCCCGCGCCCGCGCCCGAGGCCAACGGGGGCCGGGGCGGCCGAGGCCCAACACGGCGGCCGGAGTG
>NC_057804.1:292465650-292523980 GCF_018294505.1 Triticum aestivum | reverse complement strand
CCCCTCCCTCTCCCTTTTTTTTCTTCTTTCTTTTCTTTTATTAATTTTCTTTTCTGTTTTTAGATTATTTAAAATGCCAAAGCATTTTACAAAAATTAGTGCACCCCACCATAATTATGTTAGCTATTTTAGACAACCCCCGAGAATTTTTAGTTTTGGTTTTGAAACTTTTTATCTTTGCTCTTGTTTTGATTTTTGTTTTAGAACGGGTTCGGATCTAACACGAGTTTATCCACAGTAACCGAGGTGACGTGGCAACATTAGTGGGGATTACTGTAGCTTAATTACCCGGGCGTCACAAAAACTCCTCCAGCAAGGCCCAACCTTGGTTTTACCATTTGCATCACCTAGCCATTTTTCCCTTGGGTTTCCGTAGCCCAAGGGTCATCTTTATTTTAGCCCCCCCTTGCGCCGGTGCTCCTTCGAGTGTTGGTACGAACCGAGCAACCTGCGCGGCCACCACGGGGCAACCCGAGGGCTGGTATTACTCGTAGCTTGACTTATCCGATGTGCGCTGAGAACGAGGTACGTGCGACTCCTATCGGGATTTGTCGGCACATCGGGCGGCTTTGCTGGTCTTGTTTTACCATTATCAAAATGTCTTGTAAACCGGGATTCCGAGTCTGACCGGGTCTTCCTGGGAGAAGGTATATCCTTCGTTGATCGCGAGAGCTTATCATGGGCTAAGTTGGGACACCCCTGCAGGGTATAAACTTTCGAAAGCCGTGCCCGCGGTTATGGGCAGATGGGAAGTTATTAATGTCCGATTGTAGATAACCTGACACCTAATTCGAATTAAAACGCATCAACCGCGTGTGTAGCCGTGATGGTCTCTTTTCGGCGGAGTCCGGGAAGTGAACACGGTTTTGGGTTATGTTTGACGTAAGTAGGAGTTCAGGATCACTTCTTAATCATTGCTAGCTTCATGACCGTTCTACTTGCTCTCTTCTCGCTCTTATTTGCATATGTTAGCCACCATATATGCTTAGTCGGTGCTGCAACCTCACCACTTTACCCTTCCTTTCCCTTTTAGCTTTGCTAGTCTTGATACCCATGGTGATGGGATTGCTGAGTCCTCGTGGATCACAGATTACTACAACAATAGTTGCAGGTACAGGTTCTACGATGATCATGACGCGAGAGTGATGCTTGCTTGTTTTAGAGTTCTGCTTCTGCTTCTTCTTCGATTAGGGGATAGGTTCCAGGTTGGCAGCCTGGGCTAGCAGGGTGGATGTCGTTTGAGTTTCTATTTGTGTTTCATCCGTATTCGGATGGTGCTCTTATGTAAGATGATGTTGTATTCGTGTGGCTTTGTATGCCTCTTGCATTTATCCCCATCTATTATGTAATGTTGATGTAATGATATCCACCTTGCAAAAGCATTTCAATATGCGGTTCTATCCTTGGTGGGACCTTCGAGTCTCTTTAGGATAGTATCGCATATTGGGCGTGACACTTATGTACATCCCACATAGTTAATCCAGGGAAAACGTTTCCGTTCGTATGTACTTCCCACACAGTCAATCCAGGGAAAACAGTTTCATTCATATGTACATCCCACACAGTCAATCCGGGGAAAATGTTTCCGTTCGTATGTACATCCCACACAGGTTTATGTATAGGCTCGTGTGTGATAGGTGTAACTATCACACACGTTCTACCTTGGTTAACCGTTTGCTTTTATCAACTACATCACACACCATTTGATGAAGAAAACTGTGTGGCATTGGGCTATCCATCACAAGCACTTTTACTTCTAGAACCATTTGCAAAGTTCCATGACCCATTTAGCAGGTTTATTAGTTTACAATTAATAAGTCTAGTATTACGCAAATTCACAATTCATACCGAACAACGGTTTGCCAATTTCATATTATGCACATAGATATATTTTAACATCATAGTACAATAGCTACCGGAAAACAGCACAATACAACATATAGATAGTTCAACTTCATTAGCACAATACTAGAACAATATATTCATTTCCCTAATTGAGATCATCCAGGCTCACCTTATCCACCGCTTCTTTCAGTTCAGTAAGAACCTATTTTGCACTTTCCTACTGGGAAAGTGCCTCCTCCTTCACCAACACCATCTTAGCAAAGTATGATTTAAAAAATCTGTGCTCATTCTCCACCTTCCTCTTTTTATCCCGCATCTTCAATTATTCTTCAGTGTTTACAACACCTTCTCCAAGCCTACCTATGTTCTCTTCCAGATACATGCTCCAGAGCTTTGCTAGGCACATCTTCAAAGACTGTGGCCACTCTTGATCAACCCACTCCAAGAAACAACACTTCGGTTCATCCTATAGTATCTAAAACTAGATCAGTAACAATTGTAGGGAAAATGGGTCTATAGCAACATAGCAAATCACCAATACTTATTTAGAAAAACTAAATAAATAGGTTAATTATGACATATGTTCTCAAATATATCAAATGAATTAATTTCTACTGAGACAACAACCAAATTCTGAAACATTAGAAACTATAATTAACTACAACAACACTATAAGTTCTTACTCATGTACAATAAATAACAAATTGAACATTTTAAGAGGAAGGTAAATATAACTGCAACAGCATAGCGACAGCGTTTGGATGACTGCAAATTGATACTAACAAGTGTGTACATGCACAAATTTAGTAGCATAGAACTAATAGCACTAAGGCCGTCCACTATGTGTGCCAAAACCGGTGTAAAGACAACTGTTGCTACATATCACATCAGTGCCTTGCACTAGCGAGCCGATGCAGCGGAAGGTAAAGTGCCTCCTCCTTCACCAACACCATCTTAGCAAAGTCTGATTTAAAAATCTGAGCTCATTCTCCACCTTCCTCTTTTTATCCCGCATGTTCAAATATTCTTCAGCGTTGACAACACGTTCTCTAAGCCTACCTCTATTCTCTTCCCGATACATGCTCCAGAGCTTTGCTAGGCACATCTTCAAAGACTGTGGCCACTCTTGATCAACCCACTCCAAGTTAGAACACTTCCGTTCATCCTATAACATTTAAAACCAGATCAGTAACAATTGTGGGGCAAATGGGTTTATAGCAACATAGAAAATCACCAATACTTATTTAGAAAAACTCAAGAAACATGTTAATTATGACATATCTTCTCAAAAAGATTAATGTGCAAATGAGTTAATTGCTACTGAGACAACAACCAAATTTTGAAACATCAGAAGCTATAATTAGCTACGACAACACTACATGTTTTTACTCATGTACTATAAATAACGAATTGAACATTTTAAGAGGAAGGTAAATATAACTACAATAGCATAGCCACATTGTTTGGATGCCAGCAAATTGATACTAACAGGTGTGTACATGCACACATTTAGTAACATAGAACTAATAGCACTAAGGCCATCCACTATGTGTGCCAAAACCAGTGTAAAGACAACTGTTGCTACATCCCGCACCGGTGCCATGCACTGGCGAGCCGATGCAGTGGAAAAAAAATCAGGGACCCGAACTCCAGAGAACCTAGTTGCCCCGACGCCCAGTTCCTTCATGCCATAAAGATTAAGTATTTTACTGCTTGGATGCTCGGATGTGTGGACATGTTGGCTCCACAACCTGCAGAAGCGGTGCTAAATAATTTTCTAATGGCACCGCTGATGAGATGGCAACATTTTTAGATACTGGGTACAAACTGACACTGTCTTAGGATGCATTTGGTTGAAGGTGTGGTATGAATGGGTTGGGACCGTGACAGTGTATGAATCACATCTAACAAATGATTTGTAACAATGAAAGAGGGTCTAACCTTCTCTGCACATGCCAAAAACTTCCTCCTAGCATCCATAGATTCAAACGCAACTAGCTTCACGCATGGATATTGATGGTGACAATGATCAGACAGATCTTCAGCCACCCCGCTCCATTCGTTGCAACTAATGGTCCTAGGGAACGACAAGAGGAAGAAATGACTCAAATCGACCACCGGGTAAAAATCCTTCATTCCAAGTCATAGCCCGAGAGAGAGAAGAGAGGCATACCCGGGTGGTGAAGGAGTCCTTGGAGGAGGAGGAATCGCTGGAGAGGCTTTGAAGAATACCATGGCGACCCCGGCGGTAGGATGCGAGACGGCGAGAGCGAGGAAGCAAGCGAGGAAGCGGCTATAGATTATGAAGGAAGGAATGAAGGAAGGGGGAAACAGGGGAAATGTGACTTGTGGTCGGGGAGAAAGGGGATGGGGAAGGGGGGTAGATATTTCAGCGGTAGGCCAAATATTTCGAAATGTGGAGGGAAACTTTGCGTGCGGTGCCGTCGGACACCATTCACTTTGAGCGATAGTGTGCATCGGAAATGATTCTTCTGCTTTACGTGCATGGGATGAGGTTGATAATTCAAATTTTGGTGGAAATTTCCCCGGGTACGTCATTGCATAATTTAACATCGCTTGCTAATTTTGGAACACAAAAATGCATATAGCACACAGTCCAGACTTACTGAATCGAGCAATTTTAGTAATTAAACAGAGCCAGTGACCTAAACATTGCTTTAACAAAAGACCACCATTAAAAAAAGAGCCTAAGTACGCATAATTTTAACAAATCCGCCGCCACACTGGCCTATGCATCGCCGGTGTGAGATGAGACATTGATGACTTGTCCTAGCGATATGCTGTCGTTGGTGGACTCCATGCCCCCCCTACTGAAGTCGAGCGCATCCTCGTCCTCGTCCTCGTCCGCGGTGCCGCCCTCAAGGTTGTTGTACTTGTAGTAGTGGCTGAGCCAGAGCTCGCGTTGGTACTCCACTACCAATTCCTCGATGGACAGACTGTTCTCTGCCTCGACCTGTGCGACACACAACTCCTCCTCCCAGCGCTCGTCGATCTCCGCCACCTCCTGCATCTCCAGCTCCCGCTCGACCACCTCAAGAGGAAGCAGGTTCTCCATGGTCACCATCGCTGTTGCGGACGTGGGTTGCATGCTGGATTCTGAGGTGGCCTGGAATATCTTGGCATGGATGGCCTCGACCCGGGCCAGGGAGACATCGGCGGCATGAACGGCAGCTCGAGCGCTCTCGGCGGTTGCAGCCACCGTCGTAGCAGCAGCTGCAGCCGTCTCGGCTGCTGCAGCTACACCGTTAGCTGCCGTAGATGCCCTCTCGGCAGAAGTGGGCGCGCTCAATGCGAATGCGGCAGTGCTTTCAGCGCACGCGGCCGCGCTTGGGGCGGACTCGGCCATCGTACGGGCCTCATGAAGCATTTATATGACATCCTCTTTGCAAGAAGGGGGTGCGGGAATGGAGATCGGGATTTGTGGATTGGGGGGTTGCTGGCACTGGAGCGGACGAGTCAGCGAAGCTTAAGGAGGAAGACTTAAGTAGACCCAGAAATTTTCATCGCAAACGGTTCCTACAAAACAACTGTGTGATGTTGTAGATATTTTTTATTAGTTGTGAAAGACAAATTTGGAGTAAAGTGGCAACGGATGGTGCTTTAAATGTACGATAAAATTTGTAGTACTAATACAACTGTCATGTCAAATTTTGGAAAATTTCAGGGTTCATTTGACCTTTTAAGACATTTAAGTGATTTTCTAGCCATTTAATCACCGTATTTGAAATTTGAACTACATGTACATGCAACAGCTAACAATAACGATTTGAAAAGTCATATTTTGTGTACTTGTGTGCGATTTAATTCCATGTGCACTAAATTGGAAGGAATTTTCAAACATATTGGTCTCAAGGCTATGACACTATTAAGCATAGCGTGCCATGGCATTTACATTCCAAAAAATTAAAAAAAGATCATAAACACATGAAACCTTGGTTGATGTAATGTCATGCTACCAAGATGATATGGAAAATTTGTTGACATGTTTGATGAAAGATTGGACACACACTCCTCACAAACCGGAGCAACACACTAGAAGGCTCGTGGTTCCGAGAGGGAACAATGCATGTTTGAGGACAAACAGGAGATAGCTTCCTCTTACGGCCTTCAAATTTTTTCTACGTGTATCGTGCACTAATACAACTATCATATGAAAATTTGGAAAATTTCAGGGGTCAGTTGACCTTTTGAAGACACTTAAGTGATTTTCTAGCCATTTAATGGTCGTAATTCAAATTAGAACTACTTGTGCATGCAACGGCTAACCATAATGGTTTGAAAAATCATACTTGTGTACTTGTGTGCGAGTTAATTCCATGTGCAACAAATTAAAAGGAATTTTCAAACATATTGGTCTCACGGCATGGACACATATGGAGTGCCATGGCATTTTAGTGCCAAAACATTAAAAAATGATCAGAAAAACATGAAACCTTGCTTGATGTAATGTCATACCACCAAGATGATGTGGTAAAAAATTGTCCTGGTTGACAAAAGTTTGGACACACACCCTGCACAAACCGAAGCAACTCACTAGAAGGCTCGTGGTTCTGAGAGGGGACAATACATGTTTGATGACGAACGGAAGATAGCTTCATCTTACGGCCTTCAAAATATTTCTATGTGTAACGTGCACTAATACAACTGTCATGTGAAAATTTGGAAAATTTCTGGGGTCATTTGACCTTTTGAAGACATTTAAGTGGTTTTGTAGCCATTTAATGACCGTAATTCAAATTTGAACTACATCTACATGCAACGTCTAACCATAACAGTTTGAAAAATCATATTTGTGTACTTGTGTGCGATTTAATTCCATGTAAAGTAAACTAGAAGGAATTTTCAAACATATTGGTCTCACGACATGGACACGTTCATGCATTGCCGTGGCATTTTAATTCCAAAAAACTAAAAATTTATCAGAGAAACATGAAACCTTGCTTGATGTAATGTCATGCCACCAAGATGATGTGGTAGAAAAAATTGGCCCGTTTGACGAAAGTTTGGACACACACACACCCCTCACAAACTTGAGCAACTCACTAGAAGCCTCGTGGTTCCGAGAGGGAACAATGCATGTTTGATGACGAACGGGAGATTGCTTCCTATTATGGCCTTAAAAAAATTTCTACGTGTAACATGCACAAATGCAACTGATGTGAAAATTTGGAAAATTTCAGGGGTCATTTGAACTTTTCAAGACATTTAAGTGATTTTCTAGCCATTTAATGACCGTAATTCAAATTTGAACTACATCTACATGCAACGGCTAAACATTAGGTTTTGAAAAATAATATTTTTTTAGTTGTGTGCGAGTTAATTCCATGTGTAGTAAATTAGAAGGAATTTTCAAACATATTGGTCTCACGGCATGGACACATGCATGGAGTGCCATGTCATTTTAATTCCAATAAATTAAAAATGATCAGAAAAACATGAAACCTTGCTTGATGGAATGTCATGCAACCAAGTTGATGTGGTAAAAAATTTGGCCTATTTGACGAAAGTTTGGACGCACACCCCTCACAAACCAGAGCAACTCACTAGAAGGCTCGTCATTCCGAGAGGGAAAATGTATGTTTGATGATGAACGGGAGATAGCTTCCTCTTACGGCCTTCAATTTTTTCTACGTGTAACATGCACTAATACAACTATCATGTGAAAATTTGGAAAATTTCAGGGGTCAGTTGACCTTTTGAAGACATTTATGTGATTTTCTAGCCATTTAATGATCGTAATTCAAATTAGAACTACATGTACATGCAACGGCTAACCATAACGGTTTGAAAAATCATACTTGTGTACTTATGTGCGAGTTAACTCCATGTGCAACAAATTAAAAAGAATTTTCAAACATATTGGTCCCACGGCATGGACACATGCATGGAGTGCCATGGCATTTTAGATCCAAATAATTAAAAAAATGATCAGAAAAACATGAAACCTTGCTTGATGTAATGTCATGCCACCAAGATGATGTGGTAAAAAAATTGTCCTGTTTGACGTAAGTATTGACACACACCCGTCACAAAACCGGAGCAACTCACTAGAAGGCTCGTGGTTCCGAGAGGGAACAATGCATGTTTGATGACGACCAGGAGATAGCTTCCTCTTACGACCCTCAATTTTTTCTAGGTGTAACCTGCACTAATACAACTGTCGTGTGAAAAATTGGAAAATGCCAGGGGCCATTTCACCTTTTGAAGTTATTTAAGTGATTTTCTAGCCATTTAGTGACCGTAATTCAAATTTGAACTACATCTACATGCAACCAATAACCATAATGGTTTAAAAAATCATATTTGTACTTGTGTGCGAGTTAAAAAATCATCGGACTATGTAAATATCTGGTGTTCAAAAAAGAAAATGTAAAATTTGTGAAGACAACCGGCCCCCACACGATTGGCACTCTATTTAGCGCCTCGAGGTTTGGAAGGTGAGTGGGAGGCGTTATTAATCAGACACGGTTCTGCATTGGGAACCTTTAGCTATTATGTTCACACACGGATTTTGCCGCGGGAATCGTGCGTAAAACAAACTACAGTACTCGTAAATTCCGGTGACCGACGTGTGTACTGTTCTCGTCGATATAGATTCTGGCCGCCAATAAATACTACCTTGCTTACGTCATCCCGCATGCATTCTCATCTACATCCTCCAACTTTGGATTGGTTTTGGGACAGTACGATCTTTGTCTTTGGAAGTCGCTGTCGCCGGTTGACAAAGCCAGCCAAGTGGCTTTCAAGAAGGAGATGGCGGAGGAGGATGTCAGGCACCAGGCGGCCTGTGAAGCCCGTGCAGCCGCCTGGAAAAAGGAGGCGACAGAGCTTTGGGGGTGTGGCACCTCGGCTTAGAGAAACCGGAATACCCCGTATTCCAGCACAGAGATCGAGGGGAAGTCTTCTAGAATACGACACTGCTTGACATAGAACAAACCAGCTTTCTATTACAAGAATAATAATACAAAGGTCCGATGTTACAAAGGTTCACATCAGCACGGCGACACTACTCCTACGATACTACACTTGCTCTATGCTAGCAGCGGAACAACTCGTAGCAGCGGAAATCTTCTAGCAGCGGAACAACGACGAAGGTGGTGAACTCCACTCCGTAGGGACTCCGGCTGGGACATGATCTAGCTCGCACGAACGGAAACCATGACAAGCAATCAAGCAATCAAGCAATCACGGCATCACCTGGAATCTGGCATGACACACGAGGTCAGTACATTGAATGTACTTGCAAGCTCACAACAACCAAAAACATCAAGGCAAGACAACAACATAGCATTAAGCAGGTTAATTAAATTAACAACTACCATGATATAACAGCAACTCTTAACCATAATATGAAACTACCACAATACTGATAAGTCACCATCTCCGATCTCCATAACCATATCTCTCTTAGCTAACCGGCCAAGCAATATACCATCTCGATCACCTCGTGATCAAAACCAAACTATAATTGTGATCCTTACGGTGATCACCACCCGACCAATAAATGGTCTGTGATCCTTACGGTGATCACAACCCGACCAATAAATGGCCCGTGATCCTTACGACGATCACAACCCGACCAATACTTGGCCAATCTGTACTGCTCCAAATATCCACGTATCCATCAACTATACATCATTCCATCAGGTGAGTGTTGATCAAACGGTGTACCCTAGTACGAACCCATGCCCATGACCGAGGACGCGACTATCGATAGATTAAACACACACACACACACTCTGCAGAGGTAGCGCACTATCCCACACCACAGAACCCATGGCCTCGCACTCCCATTCGGGTGGACCAACGGCATTCTGAAAAAACCGATCTACTGCCATGACACTCTCCCGGCACTCCGACTCACTCCCCACTGGGCTAGTCATGGGTGGCCCCGTGTCTTCCTCCAGACACAACGACCACCGTCGTGGCCCAAAACATAAACGATCCCACACGGGGACATGAGCTCAAAACCAACGATGGGCACACAAGGCTTATGTCCGCCTACCTGATCAGTATAGCGCACGCCCATAACCTTCCCTCGTTGGAGACACCGGCGAGAGACACGACAATAGACCGCATTAGGGCCGTCCCATAATGGCAAATGTGGTTGCATTGGAAAAGTTCGATTCGGCGGCACCTGACCAACTTACTAATGAAATTTATCCACAAAACTATAACCAAGATAACTGATACTCCGATGTCAACCATCAAACTATAATCCAAGTCATAGCAATATCCAACAAATAATCCCAGCATAATATCATCATCTCAGAATACTCCGAGGATAGCATAACTCTAGAATCCGAAACAATAATCCTACTACTCGAATATGCAAGAACAAGTTATCCAACTATGATCCATATGTAACCATCATCTCTGAAAATAATACTTCAAGCAACAAAACATCAACTAGCATCATGAAATATTCATACTAGTCACTAATAATCCAAAGGTAGCATGATATCCAAAGTAATATTCCAATCACAGATATCATCATGGAAATAATTATAATACCAGCCACTAATACTTCAATGGCAAAATGATACTCATCAACTACACACATAACTCCTAGTAATCCAAACAATAGGATGGCAACAACAAGATCAAAACAATTCTCCGAGAAAATGCCATGCACAGAGTCATGTTGCTAAAGCAATATTTTAAACAAGTTCAAAATGAAATAAACCATGTCACTGCATTGCAATCATGCAAATGGAGGGTGTGGCTTGCCTGGGGTGGAAAAAATCACCGAAAGAAAGTGTTAGAAGCTCGCGGAACTAATCGTCGGAAATCGTTCTCTCTTGGAGGGGGCTGATTGAGGGCAAGGGCATAATGGTCATTTTCAGTATGCCAAAACATAATGAAAGTGACACCAACATAAAGGGCTCGACGAAATGAAGAAGTGAGTGTTGGTTTCACCTTAAACGGAATTATGGCTAAAAAGATATGGATATTTTTCTGCCAGGGACCCATCTGTAATGAAAATATTTTCAACCAGGAGCCTGAACAGAAAAAGTGAGAACGTAAATAGAGGAACACGCTTTCACCTTATCCGTTGGAAAAGTGGCGGGGCTGACGCATGCGGGTCCCATTGGTGGGGCCCATGACTTATCCACCTAGCGCTGACCGGTCTACGACTTGAGGCTGACACGCGGGGCCTGCGGCCAGCTGGCAGGCTCCAGGGGGGGTCAATGCCTTCGTCTTCTTCCTCCTCCATCGACGCCCGACGGAACAGAGGGACGGGAGCAGCGCTCCCGACGTGAACAGTGGCTAGACCACCGTTTTGGCTGGCTGCCATCGTGGTCACCACTGGCATGGCTCATTCAATGCTCTACAACACCCAAAGCGTTGTCTACCTGATAGTCCTTCCAAGATGGGTTTGAACTGTGGTGGTAACAAGGTTAAACAGGCTCTGGTTAAATGGTTATCAACTGCTAAAGTTTACTACAGTAAACTTAGCCGTGCACTGGTGATCAAAAGGGAACTGCTTGAGGCCAAATAAGATGTCTCGAGTGTTAAGCTATGGAGGGACTATGATCCTGGAGGTTTTGAGGGTAAAAGGATCAAGATTTACTGCAGTTGCTTCACAACTTCATACTTGGTCCAAAAATGATGATTAGGAAGGTGCACTCACATGGAGTGTCCAATTGAGCTCAAATTGGGCAAGGCTTGATCATTTGGTCATATTAAGATGCTGTAAAAATATCATGCTAAATGGACAAGCCAAAATAGCACTTGCTTCACAAACATCTCTGCTGACCAGAAACTTGGAATAATTATGGTGATGAAATGGCTCAATGAAATGATGCCAAATTGGGTGGAGAGATGTTTTATGGGTAGAAGAATGATCTGGTAATTTATCATAATTTTTGAAGCAATATAAAATATACTTGCTTCACAATCTAAAAATATTGCCAAAATCAAAGATTTGCTCCTGTGCGCATATAGATGATTGGATGGGGCTGCAAATGGGTGAAGGGGTTTAATATGAGCACATTACGGAGTATGCAAAAGTTCAATTTCCTTCACAAAGCCTTCTGTTTGACAGAAACTTTGAAAATTCACTGAGGAAGATTGGCTAGGCCAATAAATTTGAACTTGTGCATGGGGCAATTATTTAGACATATAAACATGCCCAAAAAGGATGGGAGTCACTAGGAAAAATATAAATGACACTTCCTTCACAAAGTGCCATTTAGGGCAGAATAGAAAAAGGAATAATGGGGAATTATTTTTGAACTGCAAGGTAATGTTTGGGCGTATTTGAGCTATATATGACCCAAAGGAATTATTAGAATTATTTGGGGATTTTTGGATGGACAGAAATATAGGTTGCTTCACAACCTAGGGCAGATAGGGTTATTCCTTTAATGAAAAAGTAATTTTCCCTAGGAAAAGAGTTTAGGGTTTGGTCAAGGAGACATGATCTTGGCAAGGTTTTGAGAATGATGAGCCACTTGGGAGGAGAAAGGAGGATGATTTCCCAGGTGGCAAGACCATAGAAGCACTCCAATAAGAAAAACAGAGCAAAAACCAAATAAATCCAAAGAAAAAGAAAAGGCCAAACTCCAGGTTGTTACAAACCTTTCCCCTTAAAGAAATCTCGTCCTCGAGATTTGGTTGCTCAGGGAACAAGTATGAGTTGAGGATACCGTCTCCAACTTGGGTATCCTTTTTCCTTTATTTATTGTTCCCCCAAGAATTTCAGATGATCAACTTACCTTGATCTGGGGTGGTTTGCTTCACCCTTCCCAAATTCTGACAGGTCTTTGCTCATATACCAAATCTTTTTGTTGATGTGAATCTTCTCATATCTGCGGTGGTATGCAATGGATCTGAGCATAAATTTTCTTTTGATCATGAAAATCCTTTTGCTTCTGTCATGTGGTTGCTTCAAATAATTGCAGGCCTTCTGGTTTCCATAAATGCTAAGAATTATCATGGCCATCTTCTGACGGGATCTGACTGCTCACAGGTGGCACTGATTCATCTTGATTTATTTCTTTGGCTCGAGCATGAGACATGTACCAAAGATTTGACTGCCTTCTATCGTGAGCAATATAACGGTGTATGGAGTTAGATATGTGTCATACCTCAATTATTTACATCTTGAGACTGGCCCGACAGGGACTGACGGACAAGTGCTTTTCCTGACAGACTGACCATGTACTTGATTTCGTTAGTGAGTATACCGGGTCTGAGCTGATTGTTCGGCTTTTGATTTTTCTCATATGATTGATATACCCATCTGTGGTAATAGGCTGTGATATGCTTTAACAGTGCCGCTGAAGTCAAACTGTTGAGGTTGCAAAGGAATCTTGGATCTGACAAAACAGACTTGGATATTCCACTAACTATGTCAAGTGGGTCAGCGGAGTATGAAAATCCTTGTAAATAGAGTAGGCCACTGAGAGTATGACATTGTGGATCCATATGGGATTATGGCTTTCAACTGACTTGGGTATCCGGACCACGAGGGTCGTGCAAAAATCATCAAGCTTTGCTGTCAGTCTCATTCTTTTTACGGTCATGATTTTCTTTGACAGGATACCGTACTGAAATAACTTGGCCACACATGTCCTTGATTCTTCATATGACCGTGGATGCGATTAGTATTTTTGACATTATTCCTCCTATTTTCTGACATGGGTCCGCACACATATTACATACACCCGGGGTTTGTAGCTATACAGAGCTCATTGCTGAGGCCAATCATACAAGACGATGACAAGGTTTTATAATATCTCCTTCTCAATTGTGGGAATAATGATCTTGATGACCATTGTCAAGACTGTGGATTTTGTGATGTCATCTCAAAATATTATCGATCCTTGCATCACATGAGATGTATTTTTGCTTATTTTCCTTTGCCTAACTGGGGAGGTTGTGGGATCCTTACTTTTCTTAGGTATATCCGCTGGATCTTTGCCGCATCTCGTCTGAGTGACGGATGTGACCGGGGATACATGCTCACCATATATAAGAAGGATATGCCACCGATCGCTCGATCCTTGCGGTAGGCATATATTTTGTTTGAATTTTACCTCTGACAAAATTATTGCAAGTCTGGTCCTTGAGCAGTGCTGCCATACATCGGCAACTCATCATATAATCTCTGAGGATGGTGCAATATTGTGGTACTGACGCAGACAGAATGGCGTACGAGAGAGGCCATCTGAGTAGCTTGCTAAGGAAGACTTGTTAACTTCTGCTCAAATATTTTGCTTGGGTATCTTGCAAAAGAAGGCTCTATGGCTTACACGCGAAGCTTGCTCTGATTATTGTGCTGGAGAAGCCTGAGTTCCATACATTAGAAGCTTCTCCTCGGGTTTGCTTGTTGAGAAAAAATCATTTCTGTCTGTCAGAAGCTTTTACTGAGGTGTCTTGCTCTGAAAGACCGGGTATCATGGGCCAGAGATTGTTCACATATCATGCTGAGGAAAATTGAGGAGCCTTGCATCATAAATTCTTCCGATAGCGTGTGGAAGAAGACTGAGTTTCTTATATCCAAAACTTCATACTGATATGCCAAATGAAATCCATACATACGCCCATAATATTCTGAGGCTGATTATTTGCATGAGAAAAATGCTTTGACTGTCTTCCTTGAGCATATTTCAGGCATCATGCATTGCTGAGCCAAAACTTTGTATATGATCCATACCTCTGTCTGAAAATATATCGTTGGTCTTGTACCTGACTTGTCTTTCTGCCGGTTGGATCATAACTGCTGTGAGGATTTGTACTGATGGGGGCTCGATGCTGATAATCAATCCAATACACCACTGGTATTCTGAGCAGATATTAATGCCATAATGCAGTTGACTGGGTAGACCAAAATGTTTAGCTGAGATTCTTCCAAATATTTGAAATCCTTATTGCTTCTTCAAGTCCGGTGTCAGCGGATGAGCAATTCTTTATAGGGGAAAAATAATGTAACATTGGGCCCAAAAATAAAGAAGCAAAAGAAAACTCAACTAAGCAACAAACAATTCACACACAATCAATGTCACATATTACTGCTAGTCACACAATATGCATGCCTACTTAAGCACACAAATCTCGCGGGGTCTCCGGTTCTACGATCTAGCATGCTGTGACGATGTGCACGAGGACGAATAAATGTGTGGAAGAATTGGTGTAAATAGCGCTACACCAAGTGCTAGCTTAGCCAGATAGCAACCTGGCCTAGCTCGGAGGTGAGGACGTACTCGGTAATCATGCAGTGGGACACGAAGGTCGCAACCACATTATTATCAAGCAGACGGAAAAAGATCCGTACTCGTCCAAGAAATAGGATAGCGGGGAAAACTGAGGCTGCTGACATTGCCCTCTCTTGATAACTAAGATCAATAAGGGTTGCCAACACGACAAAATAAAAGAAGGATCCGAGATAGAAGCATGTCCATCACCGAAACGATAGACGGGACTGAAAGAAAGACACCGGCACGATACCTGAGCACCATTTTTGCAAACAGTGTCGGGATCACTTGGCATCACACTACTGGGACAGAAATGATACCAAACACCAAAAGAAAAGAAGGAACTGGAGAAATGCAAAGGTTGAGCTGTAGTGGATCCGAACCGATGCTAGCTACACTCACCAGATAAATCGTTATCACAAATACTAAGGCTATATGCACGCTATGCAACAAACAAATGCAGCAACCAAATACAACAAACAAGCCAGAATCTATACTACCGATTTCTAACGTTCGCTCGGTCTAGGGCGTCCTATAGCCAGACCTGCTCTGATACCAAGCCTGTGGCACCCCAGCTCAGAGAAACCGGAATGCCCCATATTCCAGCCCAGAGATCGAGGAGAAGTCTTCTTGAATATGGCACTGCTTGACATAGAACAAACCAGCTTTCTAATACAAGAATACTAATACAAAGGTCTGATGTTACAAAGGTTCACATTAGCACGGCGACACTACGCCTGTGATACTACAATTGCTCTATGCTAGCAGCGGAACCACTCGTAGCAGCGAAAATCTTCTAGCAGCGGAACAACGGCGAAGGTGGTGAACTCCACTCCGCAGGGACTCTGGCTGGGACACGATCTAGCTCGCACGAACGGAAACCACGACAAGCAATCAAGCAATCACGGCATCACCTGCAATCTGGCATGACACGCCAGGTCAGTACATTGAATGTACTTGTAACCTCACAACAACCAAAAACATCAAGGCAAGACAACAACATAGCATTAAGTAGGTTAATTAAATTAATAGCTACCATGATATAACAACAACTCTTAAGCATAACATGAAACTACCACAATACTGATAAGTCACCATCTCCGATCTCCATAACCATATCTCTCTTGGATAACCGGCCAAGCAATATACCATCTCGATCACATCGTGATCAAAACCAAACTATAATTGTGATCCTTACGGCGATCACCACCCGACCATAAATGGCCTGTGATCCTTATGGCAATCACAACCCGACCAATAAATGGCCTGTGATCCTTACGGCGATCACAACCCAACCAATAAATGGCCTGTGATCCTTACGGCGATCACAACCCGACCAATACTTGGCCAATCTGTACTGCTCCATATATCCACATATCCATCAACTATACGTCATTCCGTCAGGTGAGTGTTGATCGAACGGTGTACCCTAGTACGAACCCATGCCCATGACCAAGGACGCGGCTATCGATAGATTAAACACACACACACACACAATATAGAGGTAGTGCACTGTACCCACACCACAGAACCCATGGCCTCGCACTCCCATTCGAGTGGACCAATGGCATTCCGACAAAACCGATATACTGCCATGACACTCTCCCGGCCACTCCGACTCACTCCCCACCGGGCTAGTCATGGGTGGCCCGTGTCTACCTCCAGACACAACGACCACCATCGTGGCCCAAAACATAAACGATCCCACACGGGGACATGAGCTCAAAACCAACTATTGGCACAAAAGGCTTATGTCCGCCTACCTGATCAGGGTAGCGCGCGCCCATAACCTTCCCTCGTTGGAGGCACCGGCGAGAGACACGACAATAGACCGCATTAGGGCCGTCCCATAACGGCAAATGTGGTTGCACTGGAAAAGTTTGATTCAGCGGCACCTGACCAACTTACTGACGGAATTTATCCACAAAACTCTAACCAAGATAACTAATACTCTGATGTCAACCATCAAACTATAATCCAAGTCATAGTAATATCCAACAAATAATCCAAGCATAATATCATCATCTCAGAATACTCCGAGGATAGCATAACTCTAGAATCCGAAACAATAATCCTACTACTCCAATATGAAAGAACAAGTTATCCGACTATGATCCATATGTAACCATCATCTCCGAAAATAATACTTCAAGCAACAGAACATCAACTAGCATCATGAAAATATTCATACTAACCACTGATAATCCAAAGGTAGCATGATATCCAAAGTAATATTCCAAACATAATCACAGATATCATCATGGAAATAATTATAATACCAGCCACTAATACTTCAATGGAAAAATGATACTCATCAACTACACACATAACTCCTAGTAATCCAAACAATAGCATGGCGACAACAAGAACAAAACAATACTCCGAGAAAAGGCCATTCATAGAGTCATGTTGCTAAAGCAATATTTTAAACAAGTTCAAAATGAAATAAACCATGTCACTACATTGCAATCATGCAAATGGAGGGTGTGGCTTGCCTGGGGTGGAAGAAATCACCGGAAGAAAGTGTGAGAAGCTCGCGGAACGAATCACCGGAAATCATTCTCTCTCGGAGGGGGCTGATTGAGGCCAAGGGCATAATGGTCATTTACAATACGCCAAAACATAATGAAAGTGACACCAACAGAAAGGGCTCGACGAAACGAAGAAGTGAATGTTGGTTTCACCTTAGACGGAGTTACGATTAAAAAGATATGGATATTTTTATGCTAGGGACCCATATGTAATGAAAATATTTTCCACCAGGGGCCTGAACAGAAAAAGTGAAAACGTAAACAGAGGAATACGCTTTCACCTTATCCATTGGAACAGTGGCGGGGCTGACGCGTGCGGGTCCCATGGGTGGGGCCCGTCACTTATCCACCTGGCGCTGACCGGTCAACGACGTGAGGCTGACACGCGGGGCCCGCGGCCAGCTTGTTGGCTCCAGGGGGTCAACGCCTTCGTCTTCTTCCTCCTCCATCGACGCCCGACGGAACAGAGGGAGGGGAGCAGTGCTGCCGACGAGAACAGTGGCTAGACCGCCGTTTTGGCTGGCTGCCATCGTGGTCACCACTGGCATGGCACATTCAATGCTCTACAGCACCCAAAAGGTTGTCTAGCTGATAGTCCTTCCAAGATGGGTTTGAACTGTGGTGGTAACAAGGTTAAACAGGCTTTGGTTAAATGGTTATCAACTGCTAAACTTTACTGCAGTAAACTTAGCGATGCACTTGTGATCAACACGGAACTGTTTGAGGCCAAATAAGATGTCTGGAGTGTTAAGCTATGGAGGGACTATGATCCTGGAGGTTTTGAGGGTAAAAGGATCAAGATTTACTACAGTTGCTTCACAACTGCATACTTGGTCTAGAAATTAAGATCAGGAAGGTGCACTCACATGGAGTGTCCACTTGAGCTCAAATTGGTCAAGGCTTGATCATTTGGTCATATTAAGATGCTGTAAAAAGATCATGCTAAATGGACAAGCCAAAATAGCACTTGCTTCACAAACATCTCTGCTGACCAGAAACTTGGAATAGTTATGGTGATCAAATGGCTCAATGAAATGATGCCAAATTGGGTGGAGAGATGTTTTGTGGGTAGAAGAATGATCTGGTAATTTATCAGAATTTTTGAAGCAATAAAAAATATACTTGCTTCACAATCTGAAAATATTCCCAAAATCAAAGCTTTGCTCCTGTGCTCACATAGATGATTGGATGGGGCTGCAAATGGGTGAAGGGGTTTAATATGAGTACATTAAGGAGTATGCAAAAGTTCAACTTATTTGGGTACTCCTAGCTAGTACTTCCTTCACAAAGCCTTCTATCTAATAGCAACTTTGAAAATTCACTGAGGAAGATTGGCTAGGCCAATAAATTTGAACTTGTGCATGGGAAATTATTTGGACATATAAACATGCCCAAAAAGGTTGGGAGTCACTAGGAAAAATATAAATGACACTTCCTTCACAAAGTGCCATTTAGGGCAGAATAGAAAAAGGAATATTGGGGAATTATTTTTGAACTGGACAAGGTAATGTTTTGGCATATTTGAGCTATATATGACCCAAAGGAATTATGAGAATTATTTGGGGATTTTTGGATTTACAGAAATATAGGTTGCTTCACAACCTAGGGTAGATAGGGTTATTCCTTTAATGAAAAACGAATTTTACCTAGGAAAGGATTTTAGGGTTTGGTAAAGGTGTGAAGTGACATGATCTTGGCAAGGTTTTGAGAATGATGAGACACTTGGGAGGAGAAAGGCAGATGATTTCCCAGGTGGCAACACCATAGAACCACTCCAAAAAGAAAAACAGAGCAAAAACCAAATAAATCCAAAGAAAAATAAAAGGCCAAAATCCAGGCTGTTACAGGGGGCGGGCGCGTCGTCGTGCAGAGGAGGTGTACGAAGACTGCTACTTCGTGAGGAAGGCCAAAGGCGCTAAGCGCCTCGTCGCTGCATGGAGCTAGGCCGATATTCTCCAGCATGCCACCGATGAGGAGCTCCGGTGGACGCCCAATGAAATGGCAAGATCGTTCGTGCTCGTCCACCTGCAAGAGATAGATTGGTACGTCAAGGGCTGTGAGGCGGAGTAGGCAGGGTACTGCTTCCGCGCTGGGAAGACGCCGCGCACCAGGGAGCTGCTGGCGAGGGGCTGCCGGAATACTGGCCCCAAGAGGGATTATTAATTTTAGTATTATTCATTTTCAATTTTATGCATTGTACCTAGTAGTTAACTATCATCACGTATATGTGATGATATTATATATATTCTGTGATGAACTAATGAACAATTAATATTATATATATTATGAATTCCATTTTCTATCTGTTTTTGCATACTAATTTGAATCTATCTGTTATCATCCACATATACAGAATGGAAAGCATATAACACACACTGAAATAGAACATATAAGAACGGAAAACAGAGTACACACATTGAAATAGAGATAAACAGAGCAATACTATGATTGCTGTGAATACATAGCTATCAACTTCAAAACGACTCAACAAAATAAAACACGTCCATTTGACCATGACCAGCAGCCCTTGCCTACGATAGCTCTTGGCTCTGCCTAAACTCGTGCAAGCATTCGTCCAAGAGGTTGTCACGCTCTCGGTACATCTGGAGCGAGATCTCGAGCCCCAAGTTGGCTATTTCATCGGAGTTCACCACCTCGAGGATGCGACGGCCATTTTCCTCTACTATGCCTAGGTGGACACCTGGTCCAAGGAGGCGGTCGAGCCTACCGACCAGTGCATTGGCATCGAGCGGGCCGCGAACAAGGCGAACAACGTGAACAATGTGAATGGAGCGGCGGGCGTCCGTTGCAAGTACGGCATGGCCGGCCTCTAGTGAAAGTATGGCGCAGAGGGCTTGTGCCCACTCCTGGCAAGGAATGGGGGTATTGACGGGACGTGTACCTAGCTGCGACGCCCTGTCGACAGCAGCAAGCACTGATGGATCCGCTCTTGCTGTTCGGTGCGCCACGCCTCTCGCTCTGCGGCACTCCAACAGTCTCACCGTGTGGCGAGCCACAGCCTATCGGCATGGACGCACCTAGCTTGCTCTGCGGCGCATTGTCGATCATGTTGTGCGGCGATCTGTAGCCTCTCGGCGCTGACATGCCTATCTTGATCCGTGGTGCTGAAGCGCCATGCACCAAGGGTCTGCTAAACCCTGGAGATGACACGCATCATGGCGTCGTCCATCATGTTGCCGTGGAGTGCTACGTCCTCGACGGGTCGTGGCGCCTTCTGGCTTTCCTCGTCGACGAGGTTGGTGGCGGAGGCAGCGCATTGGTGGGTTGGCATGCTTGAAAAAGGTGGATGTGGTACGGTTGCGCTTGTTGCCTCCGTGCATCGCTCCACACCTAGGTTTATGCGCAATAATGTTGTGTGGCTGGGAAACATGTGAATAAATGGTGGGAAATGGTGGCGTGTTCATAAAATGCCATCAATTAATGGAAACTTAGCATATAAGGAACATTGAGCTAGCACAAGAAGTAGATGATGATGAGATGAACACGGACCACACTAGGGAACACACGGTGATGAATTCATCAGTCGCAAATGATTTTACAGTAGCAAGCGTTTGCCCACAACACACACGGCTTATTCCATGACAACTAGGTCGGATGGATCAACTGTATGCCACGTATACACATTGTCAAAAAGTAATGAGGTAGACCTTCTTTAATATGTGTTAAAATATAAAATAAAAATAAAAAACATGGACCTCAAGGTTAAATTAACTCATGGGATGGGTCATATCAGTCATTTAATTTGACAGATATGACCCATTCTATCAGCTAATTTAACATCAACACAACTTTCCATCCAACTGATCTGATGGTTGCTCCAGCTTGAGCACACTTAACTTGAGAGTTCTCTTACATGAGCTACTGATGGAACGGCTAGTCTTCGCTGATATAGGATGCCTCTTTGAATCCTTATGGCATATATGGATGACCGCCCATCCCCCAATGGCTAATAGATGTTGTGTAGACAGAGCATATCACATACGTCTTATTAGAAGCAATCGTCTATGTTATTATCTGTCTTTGCACACATTTGTGATTACAGACCTGTTTGTTGCTTATCACACAAATCTTGTTATATTAAGCCGTTTAGGTTCTCTTGTCTCAACACAAACAAATCATCCGAGTGAAACGCATGCCATATATCGCACACACCTTGATCTGACTGACCATTTATTTTGTGTTTCCTAATCATAAATAGTTCATCTGAGTGAAGCGTACGCTGTATATCGCACACACCTTCCTCTGGCAGCCCGTTTCTTTTGTTCCTCCTCATTGCAAAAAGTTAATTTAACTAAACCGTATGTCGTGCATCGCACATGTCATATTTAGGGTTCCGGCAAAACCCTAGAGGTACGAACACTGGGTTGCGCATGAAGGTTTCCCCCTACCGAATCTCGCTCTCAGCCTCGCCACGGTCTCTAAGCTTAGCTCGATGAACTCACAACACAAGAGACACAAGATTTATACAGGTTTGAGCCACCGTTGTGGTGTAATACCCTACTCCTGTGTGGTGGTGGTGGATTGCCTCTTGGGCTGATGATGAACAGTACAAGGGAAGAACATCATCCTGATGAGAGGTGTTCTTGAGCTGATGTGGTGTTGTCCTTGTTCTGGTTTCGGTCCCCTTCTACTGTGGTGGCTAGTCCTATTTATAGAGGCCCTGGTCCTCTTCCCAAATATTGAGCGGGAAAGGATCCAACAACGGCCAATTTGGAAGGGGACATCTATTACAAGCTATCTTGACTAAAGGTGGTCTTCGGTTGTCAAAGGCGCCGCTGGTGACATCGTCTTGGGCTCCACGATGACCTCCGTCCTACCATCCTGCCTGTCTTGGTCTTGTTGCACCGATATATAAACCTTTGCCTGATGCCTCGATACTCCACGCCCACGCTTGCCCCCTTAGCACCAAAGGGGAAATGAGGACACTGCACGCTGGCGCCCGCCTGGCCTTGGTCGTCATGGCTTGCATCACGGGAACCTCGTGAGGTACCCCTCGCCTTGATCTCTCCGCCTCCGCCACGAGCCTGCCTGGTGAGGCCGCTCCTGAGGAGGCCTTGTGTCGTCCGCACCATGAGGCTTGGCCCCTCGCGAGGGTCTTGATTATTGGTTGACGAAGATGGGTCATACTAGGCCACTAGTGGAACCACACCGTGGGCCGCAGGCAGGCAAGTCTGGGGACCCCCGTTCCCAGAACGTCGACAGTAGCCCCCAAGCCCAAGGCGTGCTTGGACTTGGCTTAGCGGCGAAGCCAAAGGGCAAGTGAGGTGCGCTGCGGGCCCAACAGCCTGTGGCCTTGGTCGACGCATGGCGACTGATTGGACGTGGGCGACTCCGCTTCCCCACGCTGCCTCGGCAACTACCCGTCTGACAAAAGGCTGGCGTGGGCAAGGCTTGCCTTCATTGCTTTCCTTCATCCTGCTCTAGATCCCCTTCCTCGCTCCTCGCTTCTGAAATCTCCAGATCCTGGTATGAGCCGCCAGCCTGGTACGAGCGGCCCTGGACGCGCCCACCATCCCGAAGAAGAATCTCGCCGCCATGGGCCTGCTGACGGTGGGGGAGAGCAATGATAAGGGGAAGACCGAACTCAGGATTGGCTCCGCCGTGCTGCAGGCTCAGGGGAGCACTTTCTATCCTTCTTCACGAACGCCGTTGTCGCAGGCCTAGTTCCCCCCTTCTCCGACTTCTTCTACACTGTCCTCCGCCATTACAGGTTCCAGGCCCTTCATGTCCATCCCAACTCCATTCTTCTCTTGTCGATTTTCACATACTACTGTGACGCGTATGCTGGGGTGATGCCGTTCGTGGCTCTACAGCGCCACTTCTTCCTCCTCCGAACCAACGGCGACCACAGCTTGGCGTGTGCCAATTTCCTCGCGTACGGCAAGGACAACACAATTTCGAAGGCCGGGAAGAGGGTCGACGGCTTTCGGAGCAAGTGGGTCATGATGGATGCCAAGTGCGTCCACCCACGGTTGGCGCTTCCGACGGAGAAGTCCCAGCCTGACGAAGGGTGGTCTCGCATGAAGCTTACCGAAAGCCGGGCGGTGCTGGTGCTAGCGAGGATGAACACCGACCTGAAGCCGGGCAACGCGAAGGCGGTGAAGCTGACGGGGCCATGCTCCTGAGGGAGTTCTTGATGCAGCGGGTGGCTCTGCTTCAGGCACACTCGTGCCCCTTATGGATGCTTGGGGGCACAGACGACAAGATTCGCCTGAGCCCGGAAGCCTTGCCTGAGGAAGAGCTGGCCGCGGCGCTCCGGCTTCTTGTCGGGGATGACTAGGAATACCCTCCTAGTGCCTTCACTCCTTTGTTCCTTCACAAGGATGCGGCGCAGGTCGTGGCCGCGATGTCTACCTTTGATGGGCGCGGCCTGGTGCCGCCGGCGCCTCCCGCAGTCCCGAAGACGACGGCGCCGGTGAACATGTCATCGGGTGACTCCCGCAAGGAAGGAGAAGAGGAGGAAGACCAGTAGCACGACTCGGAGGCGACTCCCAAGGGGACGGGGGAGACCTCCCCCTCGCGTAGGGCTGACATGCTCTACACCTTGCCAAACGACGCCGAGGCCGATGCCACCCAAGACAAGGAGGATCCTCCCGTGACCCCGAGGAGGGGCAGTTCGGGGCTGATCTCTTGTGATGCTGCTTCAGCCCGGACGCCGCCTGGAGCCGCTTCCAGCCCTTCTGCTGCGCCTTCTCCTGCTCCTGGAGCCCTTGCGGCTACGCCCCGGGCCGCGAAGCTCTCGGGCTTCAAGCTCAGCAGGAGGAAGGTTGACTACACTGCGATACACCAGTAAGTGTCCGTGATCCATCTTGTTCTTGATTATGCTGTTGGTCCGTGATGTTCACCATCAATTGTCTAGGCCGCCGCCCATGGCGAAGAAGAGGAAGGAGGACGCGCTGACGCCATCTGGGGCCGATCCATCTGCTGCGGCCGCACCTTCTTCTGTGGGGAGTTCGCACCTCCCCTGCCCGGTCATCCTCGCGAGGCCCCAGAGGGCATCTTTGTGAAGAGTCAGCCCCCATGGCCTTGTGGGCTCCGGAGGTGCTTTTACCCGACACTGCTGCTGAGGTACCCAAGTCTCAGGAGCCCCCAGTCTCTCGAGCCATGGCTACACTACCGCCTCCTCCTTCTACTGCGCCGCTGCTTCCATGTCCTTCTGCCTCCTCCGATGTCTTGGAACGTGCCCTTTATGAGGTGGCTCAGCTACGAGAGGACCTCCAGGGCACGGACTCTCATCTGGTAGCTGGGCATCTGGAGCTGGTTTACGGCTGGCTTCCCTCTGACGCCTCTATTCGAGCGGCACTAAGGCGGGTTGCGGCGGCCTCTGAGAAGGAAAAGTAGCCCGCCACCCAAGCCGTAGCCGCTCGCGAGGTGGCGTTGAAGGATGCCACGGCCGCCCAGGACCGCTGCAAGGCACTGGAGGCCGAGCTGAAGGATTTGTGCGACAAGCGCGCCAAAGAAGCTCGTGACCGCCGGGGGAAGGAGGAGAGGATGAAGGCTCGGGAGGACGCCTCCAGGGATCGCGACGCCAAGCTAGCGCGGTTGGCGGAGGCGCAGACCATTGAGCGCGGCCGACTGGAAATGCTGGAGCAGAAGGTGAGGGCGGAGAAGGCTGAGCTTGACGTCAAGGCGAAGGTCCTAGCTAAGGACCGCGCAGCCTTCACACTCCTCAAGGAGAGGTATCGCGTGCACTGAAGGCACTCTATGAGAAGGGCCTGGAGAAGCCGCTAGCTACCGACGAGGACGGCCCCGCCCAGCTGCTTCCTTACTTGGTTGAGGCGCTTGAGGAAGTCGTGAGCAGCGTCGGTCTCATGGCATAGGAAGAAGCTCACGTCCTTTCTTCCGTGGCACTGACGTGCATTTTCAGCCACCTCCACCTCCGTTACCCTGACGCCAAGCTTGATGAGCTGCTGGAGCCCATGGATGGCGAGTGCTACGCTGCTGCTATTGAAGCCGTGAAGGGCCAGGTGGAGGCCTTGCTGGGGAAGTTCTGCGCCTTCGCTCCTGTGCCCATGGCAGGCGGTGCTGCTGATCCTGCTCCCTCCGGTGGTGGTACAGGTGAAGGCAATACCACCACGGGAGTGGAGCCCCTAGCGGGCGACGGCGGTGTCAAAGGATGATTTACTTGTGGCTTCTTTCCTGCTTAATTCCTGTAATGTGCACCATGCCTCGTGGAGGCGTTTAAACTTGCGTCTGGTATTGTGAAGACAATTATGGTTTGTAATATTTGGTTCGAGATTTAGCAGTTTTCTTCCTATTTGCTTTATGTTCTACCTCGACAGGGCCCGGACCTACGCATACCTCAGCCGCCATTGGCCCTGACCGGATCACGAGGACGGGAACAAGGAGTGAGGGGCTACGTGACCAGTTAGGCTCCTGAGTCGCGATGCTCAGGAGTCCCCTTGACGCTCAAACAGCTTATAGGAAGAAAATGCAGGGGTAGATCTATAGTTCTACGTCGGTAGAGCAAGGCCCCGCGCATACCTCAACCGCCGTTGGCCCCAACCGGATCACCAGGACGGGACCAAGGAGCGAGGGGCTACGTGACCAGTTAGGCTCCTAAGTCGCGATTCTCAGGAGTACCCCTTGATGTTCAAACGACCTTCATACCTTGGCTCCACTCGGGGAGGGGCGAGCGACGACCAGGTCCAGAGGACCTGGCTAGGTGGCGTACACTCGAGCATGACCCAGGCGCAGCCCCTGTGCCAAGCTCCCTCGTGCGACGCTCCCGAGGGGAGGTGTTGCAATGGGGACAGACACTGAGCTCTGGGGCTCCCTAAGGTTGATACGGCCGTGAGGCCGCCCTCAGTTGTTTATCACCAGCGTGGAGCATAGCGCTTCTGTATGTGTACGGGCATAGCTGCTGCTCGGCAGTGTCGTCAGCCAGTGTGGAGCATGGTGCTTCAACTGGTGCGTGGGAGGGGCGCTCCCTGCTGCGGTGAGCCCGCGGGGCGTGTACAACCCCGCCCTGACACGTGGCTTGCACAACATGGCTAGACGAGGTGTATTTGGGCACTCATGAGCCAGTGCGGGACTCATGAAGCCCTACCTCAAGGTGGGTTGCGCCTAGTCTTGGGTCTTTAACAGCTGTGTGTTCCTGCAAGACGGTTAGCTATAAATGCTCTGCCTCCTCAGGTCCCAGCCCTCGAGCGAGCTCAGCCGCCACTGGTATGCCAGGTCGCGGAGCCGTGGTCAAGGCCAGGAGGTGAGGGCTGGGGAGCCAGTAAGAGCTCCTGAGTAGCGATGCTCAGGAGCCCCCCTTTTAATGCGCAAGCGAATTGCATGAGAGAGGGAGGGACCCGCGGTAGGTGGCAATCGAACAGGTGATAATCACAGGTAGATTAGGCATGAAAGGCAAATCAGCTTAGGTAAATGCAGGATGGCTACATGCCACTGGGTCAGACCCAAGCTGCTCGGGGATGGCCTCAGGAGGGTTCTTGCCCTTCCGGTTCCTCGATTGCCGCGGCTTGGAAGACACGCTCAAGGGAGCACACCACATCTCTCTCTTCGCAAGGGACCATGATGATTCCGCCGCTTCCTGGCATCTTGAGGAAGTTGTAGCCGTGGTGGGTCACTGCCATGAACTTGGCCAGGGCTGGATACCCGAGGATGGCATTGTACGTCAGGTGGATGTGAGCGACGTCAAAGTCGATGAGCTCGGTGCGGTAGTTGTCGTGCTGTCCGAAGGTGATAGGGAGGTGGACTTGCCCTATCTGGGTGGTGGAACCATCAGTAATTCCTGAGAAAGGCTTTGTAGGCTGAAGTTGATCATATGGCACTTGAAGGTTGTCGAACATCTCAACAGACAAGATGTTAAGCCCTGCGCCACCATCGATGAGGGTCTTGGTGACTAGCACGTTGCTAATGACGGGTGAGTAGAGCATCGGGAGAACGCCAGCAGTAGCCATGCACTTGAGTTGATCCCCCGAGCTGAAGGTGATGGCGCACTTGGACCACCTGAGCGGGCACGTGGCCTCGAGCCTGGGGAGGGCTGCGTTCACCTCACGAGCAAACTGCTTGAAGATGCGTTGGGAGGCTGGGGCCTAAGCTCCGCCCAAGATGCAAGTGATAACAGACGGCTCCTGGAAGCCCCTAGCCCCCTCGTCCTCATGATGGTCGTAATTCCTTCTTGGTGGCGGCAGCAGCGGAGGAAGGCATGTGTTACCCCAGGGGCGGTCCTCACGAGGCTGATCCCTCCAGGCGCCCTCGCGAGGCTGGTCCTGCCAGCGATCCTCACGAGGTCGGTCACGCCACTCCTGACCAGTGCCATGGTCGTCCTATCATCCTCCGCCACGTCCTCCTCCTCGGCCGTAACCCCGATCGTTGCTCTCGGGGCGTCAACCGAAGCCTCCTTCTCGAATGGCCCTGAGCTCCTGGCAATCATTGGTGTTGTGGGTGTGGAGGTTATGGTAGGCGCAGAACGGTCGGCTGCCCTTGGACGACTCTGGCTGGTCCCTGCCGTGCTTCGTGTCGGGTTCTGCCGCGAGCACGGCCGCTCCCTTGTGCTTCACGTCCTTGGCCTTGGTCTTCTTTTCTTCTGGGTCGGCAGCCGGGAGCTCGAGGAGGGAGAGGCGTCCTTCTTCAGCTCTTGCGCACTTGGTCACCAGGTTGAACAACTCCAGGAATGTGCAGAACTCCTCGTGGATGGCGAGCTCCTCCTTCATCTTGACGCCACGGACGCCATCAGAGAATGCTGAGATGATGGCCTCGTCCATCACCTTGGGGATCTTGAGGCGAACGCTGTTGAAGTGCTGGATGTATTTCTGCAGGGTCTCTCCAGGCTGCTGCTTGATGCAGCGCAGTTCACCCGCGGCCAGGGGACGGTCGCGAGTGCCCTGGAAGTTGGCGATGAAGCGGCTGCGCATCTCGTTGCAGGAGCAGATCGAGCTAGGAGGCAGGTTCAGGAGCCACGAGCGGGCACCGTCCTTGAGTGCCATGGGAAACCAATTCACCATGACTTTCTCGTCGCTGTTGGCAGCCTCGATGCTCATCTCGTAGAGCTGCAAGAACTCCGCGGGGTAGGAGGTGCCGTCATAGCGAGGAGGCAGGTCCGACTTGAACTTGCCGGCCCAGGCAACGTTACGTAGCTCGGGGGTGAAGGCGCGACAGCCTGTTGTGGTGACCGGGGCCCTTTGCTGACGCGGAGCTTGCTCTTGACGGTACCCACGCACCGCTGCCGCAGGCAGCACGTGGTCTTGTCGCGCCGGTGCAGGGAGCACGGGGGCGCCTTCTTGAGGCCGAGGGATTTCTTGACAGCTTCCTTCTTGTCGCGGGGGCGCCGATCGCGATGGGTCACGCCCAGGGGCCACACGCCTTGGCGCCAGGATGCTATCTTGGGGCGGAGGTGGTGGAGGCGCTCCATGAGCCACGTCGCCCATACCTGGCAGAGGGCGAGGCAACAGGAGGGACGGCGCGGGAGAGCCCCCTGCGGCACTAACGAGCTCGGTGATGCGAGCGAGCCATTCTTTGTAGAGGTCGTCGACGGGGCGATAATGCAGGAGCTCGCGTGCCATAAGCATCTCGGCCTGTGCGTCTGTGGGGGCGCGACTAGTGTGGGACGACAAACCGGCTGGGGTCAGCGACGGAGTGGCGGTGCGGCCGTCCCGCCACACCGAGGGGTGCCGTGAGGATGCCTGCTGCTCATTCCCTACCGGGCCGGTGGCGGCGTTGGAGGCAGGCGACGGAGAACGATGGGGAGGTCCGCCGACAAGAGCCGTCTGGGCAATGTGTGCGGCGAGAGCGGCCCGGCGCTCAGCGCGGGCTCGGCGGGCATCAAACATGGATCCGACGAAGCGATGGGACGCAGATCAGCGGAAGGAAGACTTCGGCGTACCCCTGCCTAGCACGCCAAATGTTGGATTTAGGGTTCTAGCAAAACCCTTGAGGTTCAAACACTAGGGTGCGCACGAAGGTTTCCCCCTACTGAATCTCGCTCTCAGCCTCGCCGCAATCTCTAAGCTTAGCTCGATGAACTCACAACACAAGAGACACAAGATTTATACAGGTTCGGGCCACCATTGCGGTGTAATATCCTTCTCCTGTGTGGTGGTGGTGGATTGCCTCTTGGGCTGATGATGAACAGTACACGGGAAGAAAAGCCTCCTGAGGAGAGGTGTTCTTGAGCTGATATGGTGTTCTCCTTGTTCTGGTTTCGGTCCCCTTCTACTGTGGTGGCTAGTCTGATTTATAAAGACCCTGGTCCTCTTCCCAAATATTGAGCAGAAGGGATCCAACAACAGCCAATTTGAAAGAGGACATCAGTACAAGCTATCCTGACTAAAGGTGGTTGTCGGTGTCAAAACCGGCGGATCTCCGGTAGGGGGTCCCGCACTGTGCGTCTAGGCGGATGGTAACAGGAGACAAGGGACACGATGTTTTTACCCAGGTTCGGGCCCTCTCGATGGAGGTAAAACCCTACTCCTGCTTGATTAATATTGATGATATGGGTAGTACAAGAGTAGATCTACCACGAGATCGGAGTGGCTAAACCCTAGAAGCTAGCCTATGGTATGATTGTTGTTTGTCCTACGGACTAAAACTCTCCGGTTTATGTAGACAATGGAGAGGGCTAGGGTTACACAGAGTCGGTTACAATGGGAGGAGATCTTCATATCGTATCGGCAAGCTTGCCTTCCACGCTAAGGAAAGTCCCATCTGGACACGGGACGGAGTCTTCAATCTTGTATATTCATAGTCCGGGACGCCGGCCAAAGGTCTTAGTCCGGCCATCCGGACACCCCCTAATCCAGGACTCCCTCAGTAGCCCCTGAACCAGGCTTTAATGATAACGAGTCCGGCGTGCAAGTTGTCTTCGGCATTGCAAGGCGGGTTCCTCCTCCGAATATTTCATAGAAGATGTTGATCACCAGGGTAGTGTCCGGCTCTGCAAAATAAGTTCCACATTCCACCGTAGAGAGAATAATATTTGCGTTAATCGGATTTGCTGACGTATTCCGCGGCATGACATCATGCCACAGCCAGGCTTTTATTCATTTTATTGTTCCACCTAAGCGCGTTTAGCGAGGTGGTTTCCTTGGCACGTCTTGTCAAAGCAGAGATCATGTCCCCTTATTCCGGGATTCTCATCAATACGGGCGTGGGTAACCCAACCGCGCCACTAACCGCGGCGCTTGGGAGATAAGTGAGTTTTTATTAGGCCGGTGGGGGGCTCGTAGTTTTGGCCGCCCATATAAGGGGATAAGAATCCGCCCTTTCCATTCACGCCTTCTTCCTCCTCTGCTTATCCGTCCCTGCGCGCTCGAGCTCCAGCGCCGAAGCCCGCACTTCCCACCTCAACCTTCTCCAACCATGTCCGGAGCGGGAGGTAGATGGATGGCATCCTCCGACATGGAGGGGCAAATCAAAAACCCGAGGAAGTCCGGATACTTTTCTAACGGCATCGCGCACCGGCTTCCAGATGTGGGGCAACTCATCCCCACCCCCAGGCCCCATGAGAGGGTTGTTTTTCTTCCCCATTTCCTCCATGGATTGGGTTTTCTTCTTCACCCTTTCGTCCGGGGGCTCATGTTCTACTACGGCCTGGACTTCCACGATCTGGCCCCGAACTTCATCATCAATATCTCGGCGTTTATCATTGTGTGCGAGTCCTTCTTCCGCATCCAGCCCCACTTTGGCCTTTGGCTGAAGATCTTCAGCGTCAAGCCAAAGGTCGTGCAAGGCCAACAGGCGGAATGCGGAGGTGCCATGGTGGGTAAGATAGCCAACGTCACCTGGCTCGAGGGTGCCTTCATGGAAACCATCAAAGGGTGGCAATCGGGGTGGTTTTATATCACCGAGCTGCGTGACCCTAAATGGGCAGCGGCCCCCGAATTTCGATCCGGCATCCCCACCCGGCTCACATCTTGGAAAGAGATGGGCCTGTCGTGGGGCAATCTGGAAGAGGTGACCGAACTCCAAACCTGCGTCCGAGACCTGGTGACCAAGAAGGTCAAGCTTGTCAACGTGGTCCAGGTCATGCTCTTCCGCCGGATCCTCCCGTGTCAACGACGGGACTTAAATTTGTGGGAGTTCGACCCGGCCCAGCACCAGACTCTATCCCGGCTCTTCGAAACGAAGCACGAGGACGCCTGAAAGGTGCTTTTCAAGAGTTCCGAGGTCTCCCCTCCTGTCACCGAGGATTGCGGATTCTGCGCCAAACGTCAAGCCTCCGAAGTAAGCTTACATTTAGTCCCTTACGGGATACCCGAATTTCATAGTGTGACTTTATGTGGGATCTAAACTCCCATTCCTTTGACAGGATTGGAAGAGGACATCCGGACAGTTTGACTATCCGACCCCTTTGCCCGAAGGCCCAGTAGACGCACACTTAGCGAAGCTACTAGTTCCGGCACCTCACGTGGTGCCGGAGAAGAAGGCCAAGGAGAAGGCCACGGGGACCCGAAAGAGTTCCCGGCGCCCGGTGTCGTCGGATTTGCCCGATGGCCCCAACGCACCCTCCGCCTCCGAAGACGAGGAGGAGGAAGAAGAAGAAGATGCCTCTCCCCCTCCAACAGGGGGAGGTAAGAAGAGAAAGGCTTCCCCAACTGGGGAAGCCAGAGGGTCCAAGAAGGGGAAGACCCTTTTGCCGGACTACGCCCCCGACGCCAAAGACGGCAGGGGGGACTGGCCATCCAGGGTCAAGCCCCTGGCAAAATCGTAAGTGTCCGGCTACCCGAATGATTTATTGCCCTCCTTTATTATTTGATAGCTTTTAACGCCGAAGCTAATCATGCAATCCGCCCAGAGCTCAGCTTGGCGATTCGTCGAGCGGATCTCTGAATTCGTCGGATGTGAATAGCGCTTCACTTCCGACGGCCTCCTCCCCTCTTCCTTCGGACAAAACCAGGAGGAGGTGGTCCTGGAGGCACCACAAGGCGACCTTCCGTACTCTAGGCCCAAAGGGGGTAAAGCCCCGGAGGGATCTAAGTCCGGCCCCGGGCCGGACACTACTCCGGAACCATCAGCGGTTACAGAGTTCGACAGACGGCGCCTTCATAAGAAGGGCAAGCCTACAACGCCGACAACTTCCGTCCACCCGGAGGCGCCGGACAATTTGCTGGAGGCTCTTAATGGTGTCTCCATCGACGAAGAAGACCGCACTGTTATGAGTGCGGTGATTCAGAAGGTTCTGTCCGCCAAGAGCAGGCTGAGGGAAGCCTGCATAAGCCTGTTAACGGGCTTTGAGGTATGTGTTCAAAAACATATATAAAAAATATTACCACATAGACAGTAGCCCCTGATGCTCAGTTCGGTGTTCGAAAAGAAAAGCCGAGCTGAGCATCTAAAAAGATATACGCAGGAGTCTAATAGAAATATGTCAATATGGGAATGCAGGCTGCGCTGCTGACCTCTGCCGCACTGACTGCGAGCTCGGCCGTGTCAAGAAGCAGCTCGAGGATAAAGAGGGTACATAGTACCTCCTGTAAATGTATATATGAATACTTGGTTGCAAAATAATAACAGGACCAACGTAAATGTTGCAGGAGCCACGACCGAGGTGGCGACCCTGAAGGAGGCGGTCTCCAAGGCCGAAAAGAGTGCGGCCTTGGAGCGCACCGAGCGAGAGAAGCAGGAAGCGCGGGTGGCGGAGGTGCGGCAAGAGCTCTAGGCTCTCATGGAAAAACATGAGAGTTTGGAGCGTGACTCGAAGACTCGAGAGTCCGAGCTTGCCTTGGCTCTTGAGAGTGCCAAGACCGCTAAGGCCGAAGCCCAGAAGGACCTTCAGGAGATCGAGGCGATGAAGAAGATAGTGGCAGGTAAGGCATTCTTTATGCAAAGCAAAAATATAAAATTTAATTATCTGCTACTTACCCGAATCTGGAGCTCTCCAGGAGCGTTTGCCGATCTGCCCCGTAGTGTGTCTGATGCCGCCGCATACTACCGAGCCGAAGAGGGGAGCTCGACGGAAAATGTGTTCCGGTCTCAGTATGCTGAGGCCGAACATCCGGTGCCCCTGAGCGACCAGCTGAAGCAGCTGGTCGAGCTCCACAAGGTGGCCGAACAGGCCATGAAGGGCCTCATAGCTCGGCTGTGGCCTGGAGAAGTCATGCCTGGGAGCTACTTCGATCTGGTGCGGCGGCTGGTGGACGCATGTCCGTGGATTGAGGTCGTCAAGCACTCCGTTTGTACTGAAGGTGCCCGTCGGGCCCTTGCCCGTGCTAAGGTGCACTGAGGCAAGCTAGACGCGGAGAAGCTGTTGACGGACGCGCCACCTCCGGGCAAGGAGCATCATATGGCCGAGATGTATTATAATGGCGTTCTGAAGGGTGCCCGCCGTATAGCGGATGAGTGCTCCAAAGATGTAATTTTTGAGTAGACTCGCATTTGTTATCCTGTACGCTGAAGCTTTGTTCATATGTGTTAAGCAACGCTTGTTAATTTAAAATATTACCTTCTGTGCGGCCGTTTATCAAATCTGAGAGATGCAAGTTGTCGGCTTCGACCCCCATGCCACGAGTGCTGGGGTGTTCGGGATAAACCTGAGCGCTCTTGTTCCCATTCTTAGGTCCATCTAGGGAGGCGTTCAGCACAACGAACCAGGCCGTCAGACTTATAATGCTTTATCGCTCTCACTTAGCCATAGAATTCTATAATTTTAAATTTCGGCGAAGCCCCTAGTATTCGGAAGACCAAGTTCGGGGCGCTATCCACGCCTAGGCCGGATAAGTCCGGTTCCTCGCTCGAAGCGGCATAAGTCTTTAAGGACTCGAAGAAACCTCGCGAACAGCGACCGGTCTCTCGCACTATCATGACAGTCAGTTTTAGCTTTCTCTACTGAGGTGTTAACCCAGCTCAACTGGGGCACAATCGCAGTAGTTCTCCCAGCGCTACCTTAGCCAACAATGCGGAACCTAAGGTACCAAAACATGGGAGCCGGGCAAACCCATCTATTGACCAAAGACATGATTCGGAGCTGATGCATATAGTGCTACAAGTTCGGGATGCCGCACTCGTTAGAGTGTTCGGTCTTCTCACACCATGTTATGGGGTGTTGTAAGCCCCTGGTGTATTATCCATACCAAAGTGTACGGTTGCAGAATGTCATGACTGAACATATTTGTATGTAAAAATAGATAAGTACAATAATAGGTAAGAGCTATATATTGTTTATTAAAAAAAGGGCTGCTGCGAAAGCAAAATGATACAAGAAGTGCGGTAAGCAAGAGATGGGAATATTGGACATATTCCCCTCCAGGGGCAAGCTGCGGGATTGTAAGTAAAACAGGTATTAATCTCGTTATAGAGACCACCTGGACTTTTGACGTGGCTTGCTTCCTCCCTGGCTATTGCATCGTGGGTTCGGCGAGTGTATTGCCGGACAGGCCTTCCGAATAGTTGGGTCCTGAAAGTGTGTGAAAAGGAAAACGGCGAAATAGGGAGCCCCTTAGTGCGGTTGAGCCGCATTCTGGGCGTGCCGTTGTTGTGCCCGTCCCCTTATGCCCATGGTATCTCTAAGGCGTAATTATGTACGCGTGGTACTAGTATCACCGTTTGGCGGGGGCTGGGGTTGGGACCGCACTGCTATGCTTGCTTGGAACATGCCAGCCGGATTTGTTGTAGGTTACTTCGGGCTCACTTGGCGTTGTCCGGACGTTTGACGCCTAGATTGGAGAACTGCCTTGAGAGGCTACTCTGTACTTCCGCTGCCAGGGCCGCCATGTGCTCCTCCGTTCGGAGAGAGCGTTCGGTGTTTCCGTTTACCGTGATGACTCCGTGAGGTCCTGGCATCTTGAGCTTGAGATATGCATAGTGCGGCACCGCATTGAATTTTGCAAATGTGGTTCGTCCGAGCAGGGCGTGATAGCCGCTGCGGAATGGGACTATGTCGAAGATTAACTCCTCGCTCCGGAAGTTATCCGGGGATCCGAAGACCACCTCGAGTGTGACCGAGCCTGTACAGCTGGCTTCTACCCCTGGTATGACACCTTTGAAGGTTGTCTTTGTGGGTTTAATCCTTGAAGGATCGATGCCCATTTTTCGCACTGTGTCTTGATAAAGCAGGTTCAGGCTACTTCCACCGTCCATTAGGACTCTGGTAAGGTGAAATCCGTCGATAATTGGGTCTAGGACCAGTGCGGCGAATCCGCCATGATGGATGCTGGTGGGATGGTCCCTTTGATCGAAGGTGATCGGGCAGGAGGACCATGGGTTGAACTTTGGGGCGACTGGCTCCAGCGGATAGACCTCCTTGACAGCAATCTTCCGCTCCCTTCTGTCCTTTGTTGTTTGGCGGCCGAGGCCCCTCCTTGTCATCGCTATGTAGCCCCTTGTCTCTGGTCTCGGCACTTAACTTGCCTACCTGCTTGAACACCCAACAATCTTTGTTGGTGTGATTGGCTGGCTGTTCGGGGGTGCCGTGTATCTGGCACGAGCGATCGAGTATCCGGTCTAAGCTGGATGGGCCCTGAGGGTTTCTTTTGAATGGCTTCTTCCGCTGACCCGGTTTAGAGCCTCTGAATCCGGCATTGATTGCTGTATCTTCAGTATTGGCACCGTTAATGTGGCGCTTATGCTTGTTGCGACGTGACCTGCCGTTGTTATCCTTGGTATCCGAATTGCCGGGGCTCTTGGTTATGTTATTGCTATGGGCCAGCCAGCTATCTTCTCCCGCACAGAAGCGGGTCATGAGTGTCGTGAGGGCTGCCATAGAATTCGGCTTTTCCTGTCCTAAGTGTTGGGCAAGCCATTCGTCTCGGATGTTGTGTCTGAAGGCTGCAAGGGCCTCGGCGTCCGGACAATCGACTATTTGGTTTTTCTTGGTTAGGAACCATGTCGAGAATTGTCTGGCTGATTCCTCTGGCTGCTGGATTATGTGGCTTAGGTCATCGGCGTCTGGTGGTCGCACATACGTGCCCTGGAAGTTGTCAAGGAATGCGGATTCCAGGTCCTCCCAACAACTAATTGACTCTGCTGGCAGGCTGTTAAGCCAATGTCGAGCTGGTCCTTTGAGCTTGAGCGGGAGGTATTTGATGGCGTGTAGATCATCACCACGGGCCATGTGGATATGAAGGAGATAATCCTCGATCCATACCGCAAGATCTGTTGTGCCATCGTATGATTCGATGTTTACGGGTTTGAAGTCCTCGTGGATTTGATGATCCATTACTTTGTCTGTGAAGCATAGTGGGTGTGCGGCGCCCCTGTACTGGGCTATATCACCACGCAGCTCGGACGAGCTTGGTCTGTTGTATTCGGCCGGGCCATACTTATTGTGTCCGGCGTGACGGCTAGCGTCATGTGAAGTGGGGCGCCCATGCGATCCGTAGATCGATCTTGTTTGCCTTGCCTTATTCTCCAAGATGTCTCGCATGTCTGTTGCGTCTCCCCGTACTCTGGTATGTTTTGAGCGGTGTCAAGGTGCGGCTTGGGTTGAGGACCTGATGGCCTCTCTATCGTGGCCACGGGGTGGCCGATCGGGCACATCGTACGCTGGTGATGTAGGTTTAGTTGCTTCCTCCTCAAGTTTGGGTAGCAGCCTGCGCTTTGGGTAGCTCTTGGATGGGTGTTCTAGTTTATACTCTTCGGCCGCCAGGACTTCGGTCCATCTGTCGGCTAGCAAGTCTTGGTCAGCTCTAAGCTGCTGCTGTTTCTTCTTGAGGCTGCTTGCCGTGGCTACGAGCCTGCGTTTGAAACGCTCTTGTTCGACGGGATCCTCTGGCACGACGAATTCGTCATCGTCGACGCTTGCCTCGTCTTCGGAAGGAGGCATGTAATTGTCGTCCTCATCCTCTTTGTCGGCCGCTCTCTCATGAGGGCTGGCTCCTTCGTCCTCCTACACTGAATCCTGCTGGAGGGGGTTGTCTTTAGCACTGTCCGGCGTGTTGTTATCTCCGGTGTCGGAATCGCCGTTTTTGCTTTGGCGGGACTTAGAGCGGCGCCGCTAACGTCGACGCTTGGGTTGCTTCTTGGAGGGGTCATCCTCCTTTTTCTCCTCGCCATCCCCCGCTTTAGGGGTGTCCACCATTTATATATCATATGACGAGGTGGCTTTCCAATAAACCTATAGGTGCTGGTTCTTGATCGTCTCCTTCATCGGCGTCTATGCCGTCAATGTCTTCGGAGTCAAAGTCGAGCATGTCAGTTAAATCATCGACAGTGGCTACGAAGTGGGTGGTGGGTGGGCTTCGAAATTCTTCGTCGTCCGCATCCCAACCGTGTTGGTCGTAGTTCGGCCAGGGCTCTCCTGACAAAGAGAGAGACTTTAATGAATTCAGGATATTGCCGAAAGGCGAGTGCTGAAAGACATCCGCAGCGGTGAACTCCATGACCGGAGCCCAATCGGGCTGAATCGGAAGAGGTGCGGGATTTACGGAGTCCGGATCGGAGTCCGGCACCTTGGAGTCACGGGCCTTGCGAGGGACCAGGCTGGTATCCGGCTCTATCGCCGTAGAGGTTGCAGCTTCCGGGGCGGCGTCCAACCGTCCGTCCCCGACTGGCACAGCAGGCTCCGAGCTAATGGTCGGAGCAGACACTTGAGCGATGCTCTGAGTGTTGTCCGATGACAAAGCTAAATCATGCCCATCGTGACAGTGCGGCGCGCCCGGTCGTGGCTCGAATCCGTCGAATATCAAGTCCCCGCGGATGTCGGCCGTGTAGTTTAAGCTTCCAAACCTGACCTGGTGGCCAGGGGCGTAGCTTTCGATCTGCTCGAGATGGCCGAACGAGTCGGCCCGCAATGCGAAGCCGCCGAATACGAAGATCTGTCCGGTGAGAAAAGTCTCATCCCGGACCGCATCGCGATTGTCGAGCGAAGAAGCCATCGGGCCTAAAGGCGACGACACAGAGGAACTCTCAATCAAAGCACCAATGTCGGTGTCAAAACCGGTGGATCTCGGGTAGGGGTTCCCGAACTGTGCGTCTAGGCGGATGGTAATAGGAGACAAGGGACATGATGTTTTTACCCAGGTTCGGGCCCTCTCGATGGAGGTAAAACCCTACTCCTGCTTGATTAATATTGATGATATGGGTAGTACAAGAGTAGATCTACCACGAGATAAGAGTGGCTAAACCCTAGAAGCTAGCCTATGGTATGATTGTTGTTCGTCCTACGGACTAAAACTCTCCGGTTTATATAGACACCAGAGAGGGCTAGGGTTACACAGAGTCGGTTACAATGGGAGGAGATCTTCATATCGTATCGCCAAGCTTGCCTTCCACGCCAAGGAATGTCCCATCCAGACACGGGACGGAGTCTTCAATCTTGTATATTCATAGTCTGGGAGTCCGTCCAAAGGTCTTAGTCCGGCCATCCGGACACCCCCTAATCCAGGACTCCCTCAGTGGTCTTCGCCTGTCAAAGGCGCTGGTGGTGACGCCGTCTTGGGCTCCACGATGACCTATGTCCTGCCGTCCTGCTGGTCTTGGTCTTGTTGCACCGATATGGAAACCTTTGCCTGATGCCTCGGTACTCCAAGCCCGTGCTTGCCCCCTTAGCACCAAAGGGGAAACAAGGACACTGCACGCGCTGGCGCTCGGCTGGCCTTGGTCGTCATGGCTTGCGTCACGGGAACCTCGCGAGGTACCCCTCCCTTGATCTCTCCGCCTCCTCCTCGAGCCTGCTTGGTTAGGCGGCTCCTAAGGAGGTCTTGTGTCGTCCTCCCCGCGAGCCTTGGCCCCTCGCGAGGGTCTTGAGTGTTGGTTCACGAAGACAGGCCGTACTGGGCCACTGGTGGAGCCACGCCGCGGGTCGCAGGTAGGCAAGTCTGGGACTCCCATTCCCAGAACGCCGACAGCCCATGCAACCAAAATCTGAACCGTGTTTGATGCATCCGTCATCGCAAACCTTTTGCACCTTTTTGACGGTTTTTTACAGCACCATTTGCGATTATTGCATCGCAAACAGTTTCGTCGAAGGGTCTCTGATCGTAGTGTCGCGTTAGCAGCATCCTGTAGTAGTGTATACTTAAACTAACAAATCTTATGCGGAAGCTATATCAGCACTAGTTTTGAAACTTGAAAATAGATTTATCCATACCCATCCTACCTGCAAAGATTGTTTTATGAGCTACCATGCATAGAAAATCATAAAGCAAAAAAGATAGCTACCCAAGTTCTTATGAATGAATTTGATTACATAATATGGGAAGCTAGAGAAATCTTTGATTTTATTGTATGAGCTGTGAAAAACCAGTAATAGATGTGATCCCTCACATTAGTGATTACAAGTTGAGACATTTGCTTGGTAATAATAGAAGAATTTATGAGAATCTTTAAAAGTAAATCCCCACTTTAGATACAATCCAGCAAGGTTTCAGTATTGTTAATCAACAATATTCTTGGATTGTTGCTGGAAATCAAAGGGGATACGAAGATGGGCAACTTGATTATGCTAAAATTTCTATGGATAATGTGTTTCAAGTTATTTTTGCAAAACTTCCTGATAAAAACACATCTATGGAAAATAAGAAGAAAGATGACAACACATAGATCTATGATTTACGCCTAGCTAGGGGAGTGAAACAATCATGCTTGTTTGGAGGCAAACCAATGAATATAACTTATTTTTGCTGTTTCTTTCTGTTCTTGAGTGTTTGCACAATTATGTTGCTGTTATGATTGTATTTTTATGTTTTAGTTAGTGTTTGTGCCAATTAAAGCCTTTGGGATTATGTTGGGTGATAGTTTATTTGATCTTGTTGAAAAACAGAAACTTTGTGCGCAAGAAACATAATTGCTTAGAATTACAGAAGCGTGATAAAATTCTGATTTTTTTAAAAATGTTGATAAATAAATTGCCTGCGTTTTCTGAATTTTCAAAAAAAATTGAGTTACAAAAGTATACGAAGTTTTCAGATAGCTACAGACTGTTCTGTTTTTGACAAATTCTGTTCCTTTGCATTGTGTCCTTATTTTAATGAATCTATGGACTTTATCGGGGAGTCTAAGCCATAACAAAGTTCGAATATAGTAGATATAATGAAAAAATAAAGTATGAGTAGTTTTGCAATTGTACTTAGAGTGGTGATTTGCTTTCTTATACTAACAGATCTCACAAAGGTTTTGTTGAGTTTTGTGTGATTGAAGTTTTCTAGTTTTGGGTGAGATCACGATGATGAAGGAATAAGGAGTAAAAAGAGCCTAAGCTTGGGGATGCCTCATGGCAACCCAAGTTATTATCCAAACGTAAACAACCAACTGAGCTTGGGGATGCCCCCGAGAGGCATCCCCTCTTTCTTCTAACGACCATCAGTATTTTACTTGGAGCTATATTTTTATTCTTCACATATCATGAGTTTTGCTTGGAGCGTCTTGTATGATACGAGTCTTTGCTTGTTTTGATTTTTGTTTTATGTCAAGTATCCTTGCTGAACGCACCTGTTTGAGAGAGCCAAAATTATGCTATGATTTGTTAGAATTGCTCTATGTGCTTCACTTAAATTTTGTGAGCTATGGAATTGCTCGAGTGCTTCACTTATATCTTTTTGAGCACGGTGTGGTTTAATATTTTGAAGAAATGCACTAATGCTTCACTTAGATTTATTTGAGAGTTAGTAATTTTTGAAGAAATTCTCTCATGCTTCACTTATATTATTTTGAGAGAAGGAAACATTTTATGCTCATGTTCTTCACGTAGATTTTCTTGAGCTATCAAAAGCAACATATGAAACTAGTCCCAAAGTGATAGATATTCAAGATGGATATAATAAAAACTTTCATGAAGATCATTGGACAAATTAAACTTGATTCTTTGTAATAGTTTTGCGATATGATGATAGTGATATGTGAGTCATGTTGATGAGTAAATGTGCTTTAGTAAGAATATTGTTGTTAAGGTTTGTGATTCCCTATGCAAGCACGAAAGTCAATAGTTATGCAATGAAATTACATCCTACTTGTCGTCCAATATTCGGTATTAGTTATGCTTAATGGTCTCTTATGAGATTTTTTGTTTCTTGGTTGAATGCTTCTCAATATTTTTGTCATCCTTCACTTGTACTAAGTAGGAATACTACTTGTGCATCCAAAATTCTTAAACCTAGTTTAGCCATATGAGTCCACTATACCTACCTATATGCGGTATTTTTATGCTGTTCTAATCAAATTTGTATGTGCCATCTCTAATTTTCAAAATAATTTTCCTTTTTGTGTGCTCGTACCGCTCATGAAATGGTAGGCGGTGATGTCTACTATGCAACTTTATTCTTATAGACTCGTGTTGGGCCTCCAAGCGCAGAGTTTTGTAGGACAGTAGCAATTTTCCCTCAAGTGGATGACCTAAGGTTATCAATCCGTGGGAGGCGTAGGATGAAGATGGTCTCTCTAAAACAACCTTGCAACAAAATACAAGAAATCTCTTGTCTCCCCAAACACACCCAATACAATGGCAAATTGTAAGGTGCACTAGTTCGGCGAAGAGATGGTGATAAAAGTGTAATATGGATGGTAGAGATATATTTTTATAATCTGAATAAATAAAAACAGCAAGGTAGCATTTGATAAAACGGAGCACAAATGGTATTGCAATGCTTGAAAACAAGGCATAGGGTCCGTACTTTTGCTAGTGCAATCTCTCAACAGTGCTAATATAATTGGACCATATAACCATCCCTCATGTGCGATGAACAATCACTCCAAAGTTCATATCTAGCAGAACATCAGAAGAAATTGTTTGTAGGGTACGAAACCACCTCAAAGCTATTCTTTTTGATCGATCTATCCAAGAGTTCGTACTAAAATAACACCAAGCAGATTCAATTCACAATACTCAATCCAACACAAAGAACCTCAAGGAGTGCCCCAAGATTTCTACTAGAGAAACAAAGGCAAGAACGTGTATCAACCCCTATGCATAGATTACCCCAATGTCACCTCGGGAATCTGCGGGTTGAGTAATAAAACATATATCAAGTGAATCAATACGATACCCCATTGTCACCATGGGTATTCATAGAAAGACATACATCAAGTATTCTCAAATCCATAAAAGTATTCAATCCGATAAAAAGAAATCTCAAAGGGAAAACTTAATTCATCACAAGATAGAGAGGGGAAAACACCATATGATCCGACTATATTAACAAAGCCAATGATACACCAAGATCGTGACATATCAAGAACACGAGAGAGAGAGAGAGATTAAACACATAGCTACTGGTCCAAACCCTCATCCCCAAGTGTGGACTACTCCCTCCTAATTATGGTGGCCGCCGGGATGATGAAGATGGCCACCGGTGATGATTCCCCCCTCCGACACGGTACCGGAACAGGGTCTAGATTGGTTTTTCATGGCTACAGAGCCTTGCGGCGGCGGAACTTCTAATCTAGGGTCTCCGCGAGGGTTTTTGGAATATTTGACGATTTATAGGGCGAAGAGGGGGTGCGGGAGGCCAGTGAGGTGGGCGCAACCCACCAGGGTGCACCTGCGGGCCCAGGCATGCCCTGGTGGGTTGTGCCCCCCTCGGGGCAGTCCTAGGTGCTACATTGGCCCATTGGATGTCTTCTGGTTGATAAAAATTCCACAAAAAGTTTCGTGGCGTTTGGTCTACGTTTGATATTGATTTCCCGCGATGTAAAATACAAGCAAAAAAACAGCAACTAGCACTGGGCACTGGGTCAATAGGTTAGTCCCAAAAAATGATATAAAGTTGCTATAAAATGATTATAAAACATCCAAGAATGATAATATAACAACATGAATACTTCATAAATTATAGATACGTTGGAGACATATCAACATCACCAAGCATAATTCCTACTAGTCCTCGAGTAGGTAAATGATAAATGAAATAATTTATGAAGTGTGAATGCTTGCAAAGTGTATAAATTTGATCAATGATAATTTCAAACACTTTCCCTAGCATGATAACAACAACTCTTTCTCAGTTAACTCATCATGACAAAGTAGCAACCAATTCACATGTTAAGGTTCAAACAATGAATTCTCTTGAAGCTCAACAACCAATATTCTTAGTGACCATATAATTGCAATTCAACTTATTGAACAAAGTCTAAGTAAGAGCTGCACATAATCAACCATCATATAGCCTTCTATGATTGCTAATACTCACCGCATACACATGAGAAAAACGTTTCAACCGAACACATAGAAAGATAGGGGCTTATAATTTTGCCTCCCACCATATTCACCTCAAGGGTGATGTCAACAATCAATAACTCATGCTACCCATATCCAACTGGATATATATGCCTAGATCTTTCCTCACCACATGATGCTTGCCAAAAGAGAAAAATAATTAGGAATAGAGAGAAAAAGTTTGTCTCTTGCATGAAAGTAAATACATAAAATTAAAAGGTATGCCCTAACGGTAACACGTTCCTAGGGTAGCATACTAGGCCTGACCTACATGCCCTTCCCAAGGACAGGACACAAGAAGCCAAGGCCTACAAAGTTAAGAGAAAGATACCGACTGGAATCTTTAAGAAGTGCAGTCCAATCGACGACCCATTCCAGACGGATATCCCTATTCCACTCGACCGGTGTTATTTCACTAGGCCGACAAGGAACCACTCGAAACACAAGAAACTACTAGGAAGACAGAACACCTAAGGTCACCTCTGAATGCAACAGTCAGACATTCACTCCATAGCCATTAAGATCATTAATACGGGCATTACCAGTGACGCTCAGGACTTAACTCTCATTGAACCCCTATGTAACTGAGAGCTGTGAGGGTCCGGTGCACTCTATATAAGACACCCCTCCCCTCTGGAACAAGGTTTCACACCCCCCGTAACATCAACACACTTTAATAGACAAAGCCTCCCAAGGCATCGGGAAGTAGGGCTGTTACCTTTTCCGTGAGGGGCCTGAACTCGTAAACCAGTGTGTCCACAACCTTGCCGTAGCTAGGGCCTGACCTCTACTCCTACGTACCCCCTAGTTATACTGTCAGACACACTCCCACGATAGTTGGCACCCACTATGGGGCAGGCGTCTTAGTGACTTCCGGTGAGGTTGCAGTTTTTCGTTCTTCATCAACATGGTTTCTGGCGGTGGTTTGCCTTTGGGTCATGAGATCCATCTCGGCACGCTCGTCTTCATCGCCGATGACTCGGCCTGGCTCCAGGAGGCCCCCCTCGACATCTAGATGCTCCCTGTCCGTGGGGCGGTGCACTTCTGTGCAAGTGCTTGCAGCGTCCTTCTGCGGCAGCCGTCGACTCATTATCGGCCGCCGCCACAAGTGATCTGGTCGCTTGCGGGTCCAGCGGTGGGTGAAGCACGCGGTGTCCCGTCAGTTAGCCACCCCTCAGATTGTGGTGATCGAGCCCAATTACTCCATGTATCGCTTGTTCGACCTGTCAACTGGCCATGGAGACAATCTTTCTGAGTGGGAAAGCAATGACCCTGTGGCAGAAGTTCTGATGGTCGACTCCCATCGCAGCCCGCCTAGGTTTCCCAGTGGCATAGGCAGCAACGCTGGTCGTGCATGCGACAACGACGAGTATTACCCCGAGGCTCTCGCGGCAGAGAAGAGGGAGGAGTTGCAGCGTGGGCAAGATCAGGGCTTTGAAGCTCTCCAGATCCCCATAGATGGGGAGACCTCCAAGGCTCAGGCCTTGGAGGCTGCGCGCGCTACCACTCTGGCTCAGTGCACGTGTCTGGAGAATCTTCAGCGAGCACTCGACGACCGCGTCCGCAGCCACATTCCAAGTTCCAGTCGATGACACCAACAACTCTTTCTGACTAAGCCTAGAGATGATTGTCAGGTATTCCGTACTCCAATCCAGAATGTTGCAGCAGCTGCCCATTTAGCAGAATCAATCCAGTCGTCCCGTTTTGAGGCTGGCAGAGGGTTACAGTAGATATGAGAATCACTCAAAGTGGTTGGGGAGCAGAATTCTGTTGTTTCTTAGTCAGCAACAGGATGCACAGCAGATCAGTCGTAGCAGATCACTCAGCACAGAGCCCAAGGTGGCCCCTATGGCATGGAGGCCTTGGTTATCACCAGGATCAGAACCTGGACAGAGGGAATGGGCAATTTGAGCCTCATTTCGGCCGTGATGACCGCCATTGAGTGCTTACACCCCCTTCAAGGGGTGGATCGTATGCGCCCCGGCGGTATGATGATAGTTGCATGCACGGTGATGAGCGGAGGGTTCCAGTCGACCCCAGAGAGCCTGGGTTTGATGCAAGATCGTTACTTGTGCAAGGCTTGCTTGATAGAGGCAGAGCCAACAGAGAAGGTTTGGAGAAAGGTTATCCGAGTGGGAACGGAGTGTTCGTCTCTGGACCCGAGTGTTTCAGTAGAGCCATCAGAGCTGCTGAAATTCCTCCCAACTTTAGATTGGCAGTAGGAGTAAGCAAGTTCACTAGCGAGTCAAGACCAGACACTTGGTTGGAGGATTACCGAGTGGCAGTTGAGATTGGTGGGGTAATGATGAGGTAGCCATGAAGCACATGTCCCTAATGCTTGAGGGCTCAGCCAGAGCCTGGTTAAATTAGTTGGCCCCTGGAAGTATTTTCTTTTTGGAATATTTGGCCTGAGTGTTCATCAAGACATTCATGGGCACTTGCAAGCGTCCCGCTGGGCTGCCTTGGTTGCAGCACTATGTACAAAAATAGAATGAAACTCTGAGAGATTACATCCAGCGGTGGACTATTCTTCACCACACAGTGGAGAATGTTTCTGAGCATTAGGTCGTTTGTGCCTTCAAGGAGGGCATTCGGTACAGAGAGCTCATGTTGAAATTCGGTCGCTTAGGACCCTTGAATTTGAATCAGATGATGGAAATCGCCACTCGGTACGCCAATGGCGGAGAAGAGGACCGACTGAGAAATGGCAAGAGGAAAACAGTCGACCCAGAGTCTGGCGGTGGAAATCCCAGTCGGAAGCAGAAGCGTAAGGCTGAAGCCTCGGGTCAGGCAGGGGCCGAGTGGTGAATACTCAAGGAAAATTCAAGGGAAAGCTCAAGAGGCAATGGACGCCCAAGAAGGTCAAAGATCTGTCGGGACAAAATGTCCTAGGTTTACTATGTCACATTCACATGAAGAACGATGAAGAGGGTAACTTGATTCTACCCAAGCATACCACCCGATAGTGGAGGCTCCTGATTCAGCAGTTCCGAGAGGGTCCGTCCATTGAGAAGGATTCTGATAAGGAAGCAGATGAAGACAAGGATGATGGTTACTCGAAGGTCAATGCTACCTCTGTGATTTTTGCTGGAAACCAAGAGTCGACTGAAAGTCATAAACAAAGAGGTGAACATGGTTGCTCTAGCAACTACGACATACATCAAGCGGTCCAAGACTCCTATCACTTTTGATCAGTTGGACCACCCAGCTCATGTTGCTACCCCCGGGCGGCAAGCACTGGTGGTCGACCCAGTTGTTGCGGGTACCCAACTGACTAAGGTTATCATGGATGGTGGCAGTGGATTAAACATCTTATGTGCTGAGACCCTCTAGGGAATGGGCATTCCGATGTCCCAGCTCAGAGAAAGAAGCATGCATTTCCACGGAGTCATTCCTGGGGAGAAGGCAAAGTCACTCGACAAATTGCTTTAGATGTTGTTTTTGGTGATTCCAAAAATTTCCGCAAAGAAAAGTTGACATTTAAAGTGGTGGATTTCCATAGTGCATATCATGGCATTCCGGGCAGGCCAGCATATGTTCGTTTCATGGCTCGACCATGTTACGTGTACCTTAAGATGAAGGTGCCAGGGTCGAAAGGTGTGATTACAGTCACTGGGAATAGGCAGAGAGTAGAAGAATGTCTCCAGAAGGGGCCAAGATCGCTGGCGAGCAAATGGCAGTGGTTGAAATGGAGGAATATCAAAGGAAAGCTGATCCGAGTGATTTGCTGCGCTCCAAGAAGCCTGCTTCTGAGTCCGCGTTTCAGTCGACAGGAGAGACTAAGCCAATTCATATTCATCCAGATGATCCTACAACTTCTCCGACTCACAATTCAACTACACTTGACAGCAAATAGGAACTGCACTCATCCAGTTCCTCCGTGAGAATTGGGATATCTTCGCATCAAAACCATCAGACATGTCGGGTGTACCCAGGAGACTGGCTGAGCACCGTTTGTGTCTCGACTCAAAGGTCAAACCTATCAAGCAACATCTCCGTCGATACGCCATGGAGAAAAGGAAGGCGATTGTCGAAGAGGTGGCTCGGCTCCAGGTAGTGGAGTTCATCCATGAGATATAACACTCTAAGTGGCTCGCCAACGTCCTCATGGTCCCAGAGAAGGATAAATCACTTTGCATGTGCATTGACTTCAGGCATCTCAATCGGGCCTGCACGAAAGATCATTTCCGCTCCCAAGCATTGGTCAAATAGTTGACTCGACTACGGGATGTGAGCATTTGTCTTTTTTTGATTCGTATTCCGAAAACCATCAGATCCGTCTGTTTGGTCCAGATGAAATAAAAACAGCTTTCATCACCCCATTCGGGTGTTTTTGCTATGTTACGATTCCTTTTGGTCTCAAGAACACTGGGGTCACATTCATGCGCATGATCTAGAAGTTCTTGGTCACTCACATCAGTCAGAATGTGGAGCCGTATATGGATGACATTGTAGTAAAGTCAAACAAGAGTTCCGACCTGCTGACTGATCTCGCCGAAACTTTTGCCACTCTGAGAAGATATGATATAAAGTTGACTCCGACCTAATGCACATTCGGAGTACCAGGAGGAAAGTTACTCGGTTTCCTCGTTTCCGAATGAGGGATGGATGCAAATCCCGAGAAAGTTGGTGCTATTCTCCGAATGAAACGTCCCATGCGTGTGCATGATGTCCAGAAGCTTACATGCTATCTTGCTGCATTGATTCAATTCATTTCACGTCTCAGGGAGAAGGCACTCCCTCTCTACCAACTGATGAAGAAATCGGATACGTTTGAGTGGACTCCCGAAGCTGAAGCAGCGTTTGTGTATCTCAAAGCCCTGCTTTCCACCCAGACGGTACTTGCTGCTCCAATCAGCTAAGAGCCTTTACTTTTGTATATTGTGGCTATTGGTCAGGTTCTTAGCATAGTGCTTATAGTCGAACAAGAAGAAGAGGGCAAGGCATATAAAGTTCAGCAGGCAGTGTACTATATCTCTAAAGTCTTTAATCCATCCAAGCAAAGGTACCCGCATTATCACAAGCTTGTCTATGGAATTTTCTTGACTGCGAAGAAAATTGCACATTATTTCCAATACCACTCTGTTTCAGTCATCAGCGATGCTCCATTGTCTAAAATCATGAACAATCGAGATGCAACCGGTTGAGTGGCTAAGTGGGCAAAAGAACTCCTCCCTCTGGATATCAAGTTTGAAGCAAAGAAGGCAATCAAATCTCAAGCACTCGCAGATTTCATGGCCGAGTGGATTGAGCAGCAATGACCGACTCAAGTTCACTCAGAACACTAGACTATGTTTTTTGATGGGTCCAAGATGTTGAATGGTTTTGGTGCTGGAGTGGTTCTGGTGTCCTCTAGATTCATTTTGATTCGTCCAATAATGAAGCTGAATACGAAGCACTTCTCTATGGGTTGCGTATGGCCATCTCACTCAGCGTCCGTCACCTGATGGTCTACGACAACTCGGATTTAGTGGTCAGTCAAGTGATGAAGGAGTGGGATGTCAGGAACCCTGCCACGACTGGAAACTACAACATAGTGAGAAAATTGGAGAAAGAGTTTGAGGGATTGGAGCCTCACCACACATTCCCCGACTCAAGAATCAAGCAGCTGATGACTTGGCAAAAATAGGTTCCAAGCGAGAAACCATCCCTAACAATGTGTTTCTTGAGCATCTCCATTCCCTATGAATACAAGAGGATCCTTTCACTAAAGAACCTTCCCAGGCAATAAGTCCAACCAATCCGACTGACATTGAATTTATCGATAGTAATTGATCTTGTTATGAAAATCCTGGTGATCACCAGCAACTGGACAGTGCCTTACATGGCTTACATACTCAAAAAGGATGAAGTCGAAGCACGTCAGATTGTCCGCGGTTCCAAAGCCTTCACTTTAATGGATGGGCAACTCTATAGAGATAATGTAACTGGCGTGGCTCAATGATGTATTTCTCCGGAAGAGGGTCGACTGATTTTGGAAGAAATCCACTCGGGGACCTGTGGTAACCATGCGTCCTCTCGAAGCATCATGCCCAAAGCATACCGAGCAGGATTCTACTGGCCACGGGCCAATGAGGCTGCAAAGGAGATAGTGGAGAAGTGCACCGGATGCCAGTTCTATGCAAACTTGTCTCACAAACCAACATCTACACTGAAGACTATTCCACAACTCAGGTCGTTTGCCGTTTGGGGCTTGGACATGATTGGCCTGCTCAGGACCGACAGAAGTGGTTTCACTCATTTCCTTGTGGCAGTCGACAAATTCACCAAATGGATTGAGGCCAAGCCTATCAAGAGTTTAGATTCAACCACAACAATCAGTTTCATAAGTAAGATGACATTCCAATTCGGAGTTCCGCACAGCTTCATCATGGAAAATGGCTCAAATTTTGACTCGGAAGAGTTCAGAGCGTATTGCGCCTCCCAAGGGACTCGAGTGGACTACACATTCGTTGCGCACCCGCAGTCGAATGGCCAAGTTAAAAGGGAAAACGGTCTGATCCTCCATGGTTTCAAGCCATGGCTCATGCGTGATCTCAAGCATGCATCTGGGGCTTGGGTGACCAAGCTGCCATTTATCCTTTGGGGATTGAGGACAACTCCCAACCGATCCACCAACCGAACCCCTCTCGTCATGGTATATGGAGCCGAAGTTGTACTGCCGAGTGACCTGCTTCATAATGCACCCCGAGTGGAACTTTATTCTAAAGCTGAGGCAGAGCAAGTGCGTCAAGATGCAGTGGACCTTCTAGAAGAGGAATGGGAGATGGCATTGATCCGATCAGAAATCTATCAACAAGATCTCCGTTGATTCCACGCAAGGAACATCAGGGGCCAAGCATTTCAGGAAGGAGATCTGGTGCTCCGAGTGGATCAGCAGCGACCACACAAGCTCACCCCTGCATGGGAAGGCCCCTTCATCATCACCAAGATCCTTCACAATGGGGCGTACCACCTTTATAACCTAGCTCAACAGAAAGATGAATCACGCACTTGGAACGCCTGATCTTCTCTGTCGTTTTTATACTTAACTGTCGGATTGTCAAGACATAATAAAAGTACTTGGTCAATTGTTTATCAAGACATAATTTTTGCAGTCTCTTAATGATTTTTTTCATATAAGCAGCTGCGAAATCCGCTATCGCCTAAGTTCAAAAAATCTATTCCGAGTGGGGAGTGATGAAGTCATGTACCTAGGGTATGGTCATGGACCTGTCCAAGGTACCCTCCCCAAGGACATCTTTTAGAAGAAGCCGTCTTCCAGTCGACCAAAGGGAACTCCACTCGATGGACTAGAAGACACTCGACGAACATGAAGACACTCGACCATGAAGACTCATTCGACCACCAGGAGTTCAAGGTCTACTCTTTATCCAAATGGTCTGTAATTAAGTAGTCTTTATGGTCATGATGACACTTTATGTAAGGCGTTACCAGTAACGCCGGACCTTAATGTACTTTAACCCTCCGCTACGTGGGCTGGCTGGGGTCTTGGCGTCCTCTATATAAGCCACCCCCTCCACTGGTAGACGGGTTCGCACCCCTGTAACTCTCACACATATAATCCAGTCGACCGCCTCCGGGCTCCGAGACGTAGGGTTGTTACTTCTTCCGAGAAGGGCCTGAACTCATAAAACACCATTGTGCACAACTACTCCACAGCTAGGATCTTGCCTCTCCTTAGTACCCCCCTACACTACTGTCAGACTTAGAACCACGACAGTTGGCGACCACCTTGGGGCAGGTGTCTTTGCGACCTATTGGAGAAGTTGCAATTTTTCCGATTCCCACCATCATGGTTTCAGGTGGAGTTCTGGTTGAGGGCCGTGAGATCCGTCTCGGCGTGCTCACATTCGTCGCCGATGACTCTGCCTAGCTGCAGGAGGCTCCGCTCGACGTGGATGCGCTCCCAGTCTGCGGAGCTACGCACTTTCGAGCATGCGTCTGCGGCTTCCTTCTGCGGGAACCGTCGAGTCAGTATCGGCCGGTTTTCGTGTCATCCTCCCTCCCAGCTTCCCGCCGGCGTAAGCGCTCCGGTCGGTCGAGGCTTCAGCGGTGGGTGAGGCATGCAGTGGCTCGCTAGCCGACCACTGCCCAAGTCACGGCAATCAAGCCTGACGAATCTCTATACGGCCTGTTCGACCTGTCAACTGGCTCCGCAGAGACTGCTTCCGAGTGCGACAGCAGTGAACCGGCGGCGGAGGTCCTGATGGTCAATGGGCCGCATGTTCCCCGCGGCTTTCCTGGCACCGAGGGAGGCAACGGCGGAGGCGATCCATCGCACGACCATGAGGAATACCGCCCCGAGCCCCTCAACTCGCAGCAAAGGGAAGAGCTTCGCCGCCGAAACATGGATGCGCTTCATACTCCGATCGTTGGAGAAACCCCTGAGGCTCGCGCCTTAGAGGACGTGCGCTTGGCCAACCTGGCTGAGCGCACTCAACTGGAGAACCTTCAGCGGGCACTCGACGAGCACGCGCGGCAACGGATTCCAGACTCCAGTCGACGCCAACTCTTTAAACCTCCAACTCAGGTATACCGCACTCCGATTCAGAATTTGGCAACTGCAACCCGTATAGCAGAGTCGATTCAGCCTTCCCAGTCAGAGGCTGGCAGAGGCTTGATGCAGATCAGGGATTTGCTCCGGGCAGCAGGAGATCAGAATTTGGCTGTGTCGCAGTCGCGGAACAGGATTCATAGCAGATCCGTGGCGGCGAATACAGTCCAGTCGGCTCATAGCCCCAGATCGCCCCCAAGGCGTGAAGGGCATGGCGACCGGCACGATCAGTACAGGAACTATGAGCAGTATGATCACCGATTCGATCGCAACGATCGACATCGAGTGCCCACTCCTCCCCTGAGAGGTGGATCATATATGCCTCGACAGCAGGATGACAGACGCCAGCACAGTGGCGGGCGAAGGATTCCAGTCGACCCTAGGGAACCAGGCTTTGATGCGAGATCCATCATCGTTCAAGGTTTGGTCGACCGGAACAGAGCCCACAGAGAGGGTAATGACAGAGATGTACCCACCAGCAGCCGAGTGCATGTCTCCGGACCAGAGTGTTTCAGCAGAGCCATCAGAGCCGCAGTGATTTCTCCCAACTTCAGGTTGGCGACTGGAGTCAGCAAGTTCAACGGTGAGTCCAAGCCTGATACTTGGCTTGAGGACTACCGAGTGGTTGTTCAGATCGGCGGCGGAAATGACGAGGTGGCCATGAAGCATCTGCCTCTCATGTTGGAAGGGTCAGCCAGGGCATGGCTGAATCAGTTGACACCCAGCAGCATTTACACGTGGGAGGACCTCTCCCGAGTGTTTGTCAGGATGTTCGAAGGAACGTGCAAGCGACCGGCGGGACTGACAGAGCTGCAATCTTGTGTGCAGAAGTCGAATGAGACTCTGAGGGATTACATCCAGAGATGGATCACACTGCATCACACAGTAGAGAATGTATCTGATCACCAGGCAGTTTGCACCTTCAAGGAGGGCGTAAAATACAGAGAGCTAAGCCTAAAATTCGGTCGAATCGGAGACATGTCTCTGAGTCGAATGATGGAAATAGCCACCAAATATGCCAATGGTGAGGAAGAGGATCGGCTCCAGAGCGGCAAGCACAAATCAGTCGCCCAGGACACTGGAGGCGGAAATTCTAGTCGGAAGCAAAAGCATAAAGCCGAGCCAGCCGCTCCTGGAGAAGCCTTGGTCCTGAATCAAGGAAAATTCAAGGGGAAGCCCAAGGGGCCTTGGAACCCTAAGAAAGTAAAAGATAAAGAAGGTAACGACGTGATGGATTTGCCATGTCACATCCACACCAAGAAAGATGAAGAGGGTAACTTCATTTACCCTAAGCATACCACTCGACAGTGTCCACTCCTGATACAGCAATTCCAAGGGAAGCAGTCCAAGGACAAAGAAAAAGAGTCGGACAAGGTTGAGGACAAGGAGGACAGTGACGAGGAATATCCGCAGGTCAATTCCACCCTGATGATTTTTGCTGATGTTGAAAGCAAAAACCGACTGAAAGTTATAAACCGAGAGGTGAATATGGCTGCTCCTTCAACACCCAATTACCTGAAGTGGTCTCAGACTGCCATTACGTTCGACCAATCTGATCACCCCACGCACATAGCCACCCCTGGGAGGCAAGCATTGGTGGTCGACCCAGTCGTCGAGGGCACTCGACTGACCAAAGTGTTAATGGATGGCGGCATCAGTTTGAATATACTTTACACTGAGACGCTACAAGGGATGGGCATTTCGATGTCCAGACTGAGCACAAGCAACATGAGTTTCTATGGAGTCATCCCTGGCAAGAAGGCCGCATCACTCGGCCGGATTGCTCTTGACGTGGTTTTTGGTGATTCAAAGAATTTCCGCAAAGAGAAGCTGACATTTGAGGTTGTGGATTTCCAAAGTGCCTATCATGCAATTTTGGGCAAGCCAACTTATGCACGTTTTATGGCTCGAGCATGTTACGTGTACCTCAAACTAAAGATGCCTGGCCCTAAAGGTGTGATCACTGTCACTGGTAACCGCAAGAAGGCAGAAGAGTGCTTCCAGAAAGGCTCAAAGATCGCCGATGCTCAGATGGTGGCAGAAGAGTGGCAGGAACACCGGAGGAATGCAGACCCGAGTGATTTGTTGCGAGCCAAAAAGCCTGCTACGGAATCAGCGTTCCAGTTGTCCGGTGAGACGAAACCCATTCACATCCACCCGACCGACCCTAACGCTTCTCCGACTCATATCTCCACAACACTCGACCCCAAATAGGAAGAAGCGCTCATCCAGTTCCTCCGTGAGAACTGGGACATCTTTGCACGGAAACCTTCTGACATGCCGGGTGTACCCAAGGGTCTGGCTGAGCATCGTCTACGAGTCGATTCAAAGGCAAAACCTATGAAGGAACATCTGCGACGGTCCTCCGTCCAGAAAAGGAAGGCTATTGGCGAGCAAGTGGCTCAGCTCCTTGTAGCAGAGTTTATCCGAGAGATTTACCACTCCAAGTGGCTCGCCAATGTCGTCATGGTCCTCAAAAAGGAGAATTCGCTTCGCATGTGCATCGATTTTAAGCATATCAATCGGGCCTGCCCGAAAGATCATTTTCCTCTTCCCCGCATCGACCAAATAGTCGACTCGATTGCGGGATGTGAGCGACTGTCTTTCTTGGACGCTTATTCCGGGTACCATCAGATCCGTCTGTTTGGACCCGATGAGATCAAAACAACTTTCATCACCCCATTCGGGTGCTTCTGTTATGTCACCATGCCATTCGGCCTCAAGAATGCCGGAGCCACGTTCATGAGGATGATTTAGAAGTGTTTGCTCACTCAAATCAATCGGAATGTGGAAGCGTACATGGATGACATTGTGGTCAAGTCATGGAAAGGTTCCGACCTGCTGACTGACCTCGCTGAAACATTTGCCAAGCTCAGGAGGTACGATATCAAGCTTAACCCATCCAAGTGCACATTCGGAGTTCCTGGTGGAAAGTTACTCGGTTTTCTCGTTTCTGAACAAGGAATCGATGCAAACCCAGAGAAACTAGGCACAATACTCCGAATGAAACGACCTGTGCGTGTGCACGATGTTCAGAAGCTTACTGGTTGCTTGGCCGCTTTAAGTCGATTCATCTCTCGTCTCGGTGAGAAGGCATTGCCTCTTTACCAACTGATGATGAAGTCAGACAAGTTCGAGTGGACTCCTGAAGCTGACGCAGCATTTGCAGAGTTAAAAACCCTGCTTTCCACCCAGCCGGTGCTTGCTGCCCGATCAGCAAAGAGCCTTTGCTTTTTTACATTGCAGACACAGGACAAGTCGTTAGTACTGTACTTACGGTCGAGCAGGAAGAAGAAGGGAAAGCCTTCAAAGTCCAGCGCCCAGTATATTACATTTCCGAAGTCCTGACCCCATCCAAGCAACGATACGCTCATTATCAGAAGCTTGTATACGGGATTTATATGACCACGAAGAAAGTTGCTCACTACTTCTCTCACCATATCATCACAGTCGTCACCGACGCCCCCTTATCAGAGATTCTGCACAACAAAGACGCAACTGGTCGAGTGGCAAAATGGGCGATTGAACTCCTTCCCCTGGATATCAGATTTGAGGCAAAGAAAGCTATCAAGTCCCAAGCAATAGCAGATTTCCTCGCCGAGTGGACTGAACAGCAGTTACCGACTCAAGTTCACTCGGAGCACCGGACTATGTTCTTCGACAGATCCAAAATGCTGAATGGTTCCGGTGCCGGGGTAGTCTTGGTTTCCCCCCCAAGGAGATAAGCTCAGATATGTACTCCAGATTCACTTTGATTCCTCCAACAATGAAGCAGAATACGAAGCACTCTTGTACGGGTTGCGTATGGCCATTTCACTCGGCGTCTGTCGCCTCATGGTTTACGGTGACTCGAACTTGGTGGTCAACCAAGTGATGAAGGAGTGGGACGTCAGAAGCCCAGCCATGACTGGTTACTGCAATGCAGTCAGAAAAGCTGGAGAAGAAATTTGAGGGATTAGAGCTCCATCACGTCCCCCGACTGAAAAATCAAGCAGCCGATGACTTGGCGAAGATAGGTTCCAAAAGAGAAGCCATTCCGAGTGGCGTGTTTTTGGAGCATGTTCACATGTCGTCGGTTCAAGAAGATCCTTTCACCGAGGAAGCCCCGCAGCCAAAAAGCGCCACAGATCCGACTGAAGTCGAGGTCCCAGCTGTGGTCGATTTAATCATGGAAGTCCTGGTCATCACTCCCGACTGGACAGTGCCCTATATCGCCTATATTATGAGGAAGGAGCTCCCCAAGAATGAAGAAGAGGCTCAAGAGATCGTCCGCTGATCCAAAGCCTTTACCGTCATGAGGGGACAGTTGTACAGAGAAAGTGTGACTGGAGTCAGCCAGAAATGCATAACACTGAAAGAAGGTCGAATGATTCTCAACAACATCCACTCGGGGACCTGTGGCCATCATGCGTCCTCTTGGACCATCGTGGCTAAAGCATACCGAGCGGGTTTTTACTGGCCCAGAGCAAATGAGATGGCGAAAGAGATAGTCGACAAGTGTGAAGGATGTCAATTCTACTCCAATATGTCGCACAAACCCGCCTCAGCCTTGAAGACCATTCCACTCATCTAGCCTTTCGCTGTATGGGGCTTGGATATGGTTGGACCACTGAGAACAGGCAGAAGCGGCTACACCCATGTACTTGTAGCAGTCGACAAGTTCACCAAGTGGATTGAGGCTAAACCCATCAAGAATCTGGATGCCTTCAGCTTCATCAGGGAGTTTATATTCAGATATGGAGTTCCACACAGCATCATCACAGACAATGGGTCAAACTTCGACTCCGAGGAATTTAGAGCCTTCTGCACATCTCAGGGTACACGAGTCGACTATGCTTCAGTCTCTCACCCCCAGTTGAATGCACAAGCAGAACGAGCAAATGGCTTAATTCTCAAAGGGTTGAAACCCCGACTGATGCGTGACCTCAAGCACGCAGCTAGTGCATGGGTCGACAAACTTCCGTCGGTGCTTTGGGGACTAAGGACCACGCCAAACCGGTCGACTGGGAGGACTCCATTCTTCTTGGTCTACAGAGCTGAAGCAGTCTTGCCGAGTGACCTGCTTCACAATGCACCTCGAGTCGAACTCTACACCAAAGCTGAAGCAGAGCAAGCCCGACAGGACGCGGTCGACCTTCTAGAAGAAGAAAGAGAGATGGCTTTGATCCGATCGACAATTTACCAGCAGGACTTGCGACGCTTCCATGCTAGAAACGTGAAGAGTCGAGCTTTCCAGGAGGGAGATTTAGTTCTCCGAGTGGATCAGCAGAAACCACACAAGCTTGCTCCCACTTGGGAAGGTCCCTTCATCATCACCAAGGTTCTCCACAATGGAGCATACCGCCTTTACAATGTCGAGCACCAGACTGACGAGCCCCGAGCATGGAACGCGAAGCTGCTCCGCCCCTTTTATACTTAAGTTTTCACTCGGATGAGTTGTAATAAAAGTACTTCTGTAGTTTATTTTTCAAAGACAAGAGTTTCATAATTTTCCCCAGTGATTGTTATTGCTTTTGTTCTTATAAATCATTACCCTAGTGGGTGGCTTAGTTGCGAACCCGTTTCACCTAAGTTTGTAAAAAAAATCCTACCGAGTGGTAACCCAGCCTTCCACTCAGAGGCTTAGGTGCGAATCCGTTTCGCCTAAGTGTTTGAAAATCCTACCGAGTGGTAAGCCAGCCTTCCACTCGGGGGCTTAGCTGCAGTCCAAGTACTCGCCTAAGTTAAACAAAATCCTACCGAGTGGTAAGCCAGCCTTCCACTCGGGGGCTTAGCTGCAGCCCAGTGCTCGCCTAAGTTTCTAAAAATCCTACCGAGTGGTAAGCTAGCCTTCCACTCGGAGGCTTAGCTGTGAATCCGTTTCGCCTAAGTGTTTGAAAATCCTACCGAGTGGTAAGCCATCCTTCCACTCGGGGGCTTAGCTGCAGTCCAAGTACTCGCCTAAGTTAAACAAAATCCTACCGAGTGGAGAGCAAACTTCCCACTCGGGGGCTTAGCTGCAGCCCAGTGCTCGCCTAAGTTTGTAAAAAATCCTAACGAGTGGAGAGCAAACCTCCCACTCGGGGGCTTAGCTGCAACCCAGTGCTCGCCTAAGTTTCTAAAAATCCTACCGAGTGGAGAG
>NC_057804.1:292435203-292465172 GCF_018294505.1 Triticum aestivum | reverse complement strand
CAAACCTCCCACTCGGGGGCTTAGCTGCAGCCCAGTGCTCGCCTAAGTTTCTTAAAAATCCTATCGAATGGAGAGCAAACCTCCCACTCGGGGGCTTAGCTGCAGCCCAGTGCTTGCCTAAGTTTCTAAAAAATCCTACCGAGTGGAGAACCTCCCACTCGGGGGCTTAGCTGCAGCCCAGTGCTCGCCTAAGTTTCTAAAAATCCTACCGAGTGGAGAGCAAACCTCCCACTCGGGGCCTTAGCCGCAGCCTAGTGTTTGCCTAAGTTTCTAAAATACTACCGAGTGGAGAGCAAACCTCCCACTCGGGGGCTTAGCTGCAGCCTAGTGCTCGCCTAAGTTTCTAAAAAACCTACCAAGTGGAGAGCAAAGCTCCCACTCGGGGGCTTAGCTGCAGCCAAGTGCTCGCCTAAGTTTCTAAAAAACCTATCAGGTGGAGAGCAAACCTCCCACTCGGGGGCTTAGCTGCAGCCCAGTGCTCGCCTAAGTTTCAAAATCCAGTCGAGTGGAGAACGATTTTCCCACTCGGAGGCTTGGTTGCAGCCCAGTGCTCGCCCAAACATGACGAGCACAAGTCGATTGCAATTTGTGCTTCATTCCTACCTGCAAAAGAGCATTACAAATACTAGTATATATTCCAACCCAAGGAAGATGGTTGTTCGAAAGCAGAAGCAAACGTATATCAATGGCAAATCAAGTTCGGATAACGTCCTACGGATCCAGAAGTGCTCAGGCATCAAGCCTGCTAAGGTTTATTGGTTACAAAAATCACTCGGCATTCCAAGGCAAATTCAAATCATCAAGCATAGAAGTTTTTTACCCCTCCTGCGGAGGGCTGGAAGGCGCAACAAACTCGTCCAGGTCGATCCCATCTGCGATCCGAGTGGCAGAAGCGATGAAGGTCTCCATGAAAGAACAGAAGTCGTGCTTCCTAGTGTTGGCCACCTTGAGAGACACCAGCTTGTCTTCTCTCGCTTCCTTGCAGTGGACGCGGACTAAGGACAGAGCGACGTCAGCACCACACCTGGCGGAAGACTTCTTCCATTCTTGCACTCGACTTGGAACTTCGTTCAGTCAAGTCATTAGTGACTCAAGGTCGTTCTGAAGCGTTTCTTCTGGCCAGAGCGATGTGTCGATGCGCGACGTTGCAGGTTTCAGTCTTGCAAGGTAGTCGACCACTGCAGCAATGCGAGACTCGAGGCGGAGCACGTTCATAGCGGTTTCATCTTTCACCGGAGAGTTGATGGTATCCAAGCCAGTCTCCACTCAACTAGTCTCCTCTTCAAAGTTTTGGCAGAATTCTGTGGACACGATTCAAGGATAAGCTAATGGTCCTACAACAAGTCAGTAATTACCAGTCGGATATAAGAAGTTACCTTCTAGCATGAGGAATAGCTTCTTGGCGAGTCCTCCCAGATAAACCTCCAAGTCATTCTTCTTTCCCGCCAGTTCGCCAGCTTTGTTGCTCAGGACCATATTGGCATTCTTCAGTCAAGTGACTTCCTGGTTGGCCACGTTGAGAGCAGCTTTCAGATTAGTGTTTTCCTCTGCAAGTTTGTTGACAGAAACCAACTTTTCTTCTGCAAGTTTTGTCTTGTCCGAAACTGCTTTCTGCGACTCGGCGAGGTCAAGGTCCTTCTTCTTCAGAGCATCCTTCAGTTTCTCTGCAAAAATCACAATAAGATCAGACCTGGGGACAGGCAAGAAGCAAAGACAGTCATCAAGATTCTCACCAAACATACCTTTTGCCTCCTCCTTCGACTTCATGAAGTTCTCTTGGACAAGTTTCAGGTCAAGTTCAAGCTGGATATGCTTGTTCTCCAACTCAATATAACGAGAAACAAGGTCACAAGATTTCTGCGAAAGTTCAGTCGACAGACATCAAAGACAGATCACTTCCGAGTGACTAAGAGAAAAATCATAGTATTTCTAAGACTACAACTGAATCTAAACATTCGACTGTAGTCTCGGGGACTACACCCAGTGGGTGCACTCAGCGTGCCCCCACTAGTTCTATCAGCTAGACTCAGAGTTGATCAGTCGACCGGAAGTAGCTAACTGTCAGCAGTTAGACAAAAAAGACGAAGAATTATTCAGACCATAGCCGACTGCCAGCAGTCGACCACGGTCTCGGGGACTACACCCAGTGGGTGCACTCAGCATGCCCCCACCGGTTCCATGATCCCACTCGACCAGTTCGAGTGAAACAAGTAAAAGTGAGAAATTTTAAGACACAAAGACTACGGTCAATTGCCAGCAGTCCATCGTATTCCCGGGGACTACAACCAGTGGGTGCACTCAGCGTGCCCCCACTAATCCTAACATTCCAATTGACACACCCAGTGGGTGCATGACATACATCAAGATTTCCAGTCGATGTTTAACTAACCTGGACATTACTCTGGAGAGCTGAACTCACGTCATAAGCTGCTTGGCTGCCAGTTCGGATCGCCTTCACCTGCTCCATCATAATCCCGGCCTGGCGTATGGCTTCCTTGGCAGTGCTTGCTTAGTCCTCCGGGACGTGCTAGGTGGAGAAGAGAGAAGGTGGGTCAGCACTCGACGATGAAGGGCGGGCAATCGTCAACGGCTCCGCAAAGGACACGGTAGCCCGAGCAACATTGCTCCCCTCTGGAATCAGTGGTTCAGGTGCTGACACAACCTGAGCAGCCTTGCCAACAGTCACCTTCCTGCTCCTCCTCGGCCTCAGGGGCGCTTCATCGTCATCGTCAGGAAGATCGATGAAAACGCTAGGTGGAGCTGCAGAAGAAGTTCAAAGTCAAAAATAAAGATCCAATCGACCGAAAGCGAAACTGCGCAGATCATACCAGGATGAGAAGTAGCAGCATCTTCCATTTCTTGATCCTCATGCCTCGCTGAAGTTTCAGAAGTAGAAGCACTGCGATTTAAAAAATCAATCGGTCAGCGATTGAGTCGACCAAGAATATATCCATAGGAAAAACATGAGTTATGTTGTTACCCAGAAACAGTCAAAATCTCCATCCTCGTCTTCGGTAGGGCCTTCACCGGTTTTGTCGGGGCCGCTCGGAGTTGCTTCGACGCCTTCTCAATCGGCGCCGGTGAAGTCGTCCGAGGGCGTTTCATCGATTGACCAACAGACACGACTCCCTTGCCGCGTTCGACCGCAGGGTCGTGGGCGAGCTTGGACCTTCTTTCAGATCGGGGAGGCACAACTTCCTCATCCTCTTCCTCCTCCTCTTCCTCCTCATCGGAGCCTGCTTCTTCGTCACAATCATCACCATCCGATTCCCACTCCTCTTGACTTTCACCTCCACTTCCTTGCTCCTCCTCGGCCCACGCTTGGGCCCCGTGGGGCATCGAGTACAACTTAGTGGTCTCCTGAAAGACAACAAGCAAGACAAAAGTCAATCGACTGGTCCGCGACGAAACAAAATGGACGGAACGAGAGTACAATCGGAGAAAAGTGATCATACGTTGTCTGCCTCATAAGATTGGTCGAGTGGCGGGATCCTCCTGGCTCCATGAGGGTTGTCCTTGTTCCCTGTGATGGCAGTCATCCACCTCTCTGGTGTGGCATCGTCGACCTCCTCTGGGTGGACCCGAGTGGTGTCTTCAGTACCAGAATACAACCACATCGGGTGGCCCCGGTACTGGAGTGGTTGGATCCGTCGCCGAAGGAAAACCTCCAGAAGATCCATGCCAGTCACACCATCACAAATCAACTTGACTACCCGCTCCATCAGCATTTTTACTTGAGCCTTCTCCTCCAGAACTACTTTCAGAGGTGATGGCTTGTTCACTTGAATGATAGAGAAGGGAGGGAGCCCAGTCGACTGCCCTGGCGTCGGCTGGTCTTGGCAGTTGAACCAGGTCAACTGCCACCCTCTGACTGACTCGGGAAGGGTCATAGCTGGGAAAGCGCTCTTACTCCTCATCTGTACCCCAAGACCCCCACACATCTGGATTACCTGAGTTCTCTCGTCATTGGGGCTGGCCTTTTTCACCGTCTGAGAACGACAGGTGAATATGTGTTTGAAAAGGCCCCAGTGCGGCCGACAACCCAAGAACTTTTCACACAAAGATACATAAGTGGCGAGATAGGCAATGGAATTGGGTGTAAAGTGGTGAAGCTGAGCCCCAAAGAAATTCAGAAACCCTCGAAAGAAAGGATGCGGCGGCAGAGAGAACCCACGATCTACATGAGTCGCTAAAAGGACACACTCACCCTCCTGAGGCTGCAGCTGCCACTGCGTCCCCGGGAGCCTCACTGCCCCGTGCGCAATTAGGCCTTCGCTGGCCAGGTCGTCGAGATCATTTTGGGTGATGGTCTAGCGGATCCAATCACCCTGGATCCAACCTTGCGGCAGACGGGACTGTGACGAGGATCCGCCTCGATTGGTCGCTCTCCCCTTCACCTTCGCCGTCGTCTTCTTCGCCCGCTACAAAGCCGCCGTCCTCTCCTTCACCATTGTCGCCGACGAGGGTGGAGAGGAGCAGCAGTGCTGAGCAGTTGGAGAACGCAACGGGGAAATCTGGAGACGAGGGAGGGGAAAATGAGGGAGCACTGTTAAAAAACCTCCGCCCGATCCCTTATATGGAGTCGCTTCCGAGTGGCTGATGGGTAGGCTCGGGCAATCCTGTCAAATCCCGAAACAGTCGCACATGCGATACGTGGCGAAAAAAGGTGGCGCGGGAATCGAGGCACCTCTGCCTTATACCATCCGAGTACCGCGGTCTTCTCCGCTTCGCGCGCTTCCCAAAATTCGGATCCCACTAAATCCGCTAACCGCAGGGCAACTTGTCAGACGGAAGATCTCTTGCGATCCGTCGCTCGGAAATCTCCAAGTTCATAAAGTTCAGTCGACAGATATGAAGAATGGATCAAGGCGACTGAAAGAAAGTTGACATCCTCACTTGAAAGTCATTAATCCAGAACAAAACACCTTTACAACACCAGGAAACAGGTTGAAAAGTTTGCCAATTCCTGCCTCACTCAAACCTCGATCCATTTGGGGGCTAATGATGAAGTCATGTACCTAGGGTAGGGTCATGGACCTGTCCAATGTACCCTCCCCAAGGACATATTTTAGAAGAAGCCGTCTTCCAGTCGACCAAAGGGAACTCCACTCGACGGACTAGAAGACACTCGACGAACATGAAGACACTCGACCATGAAGACTCACTCGACCACCAGGAGTTCAAGATCTACTCTATATCCAAATGGTCTGTAATTAAGTAGTCTTTATGGTCATGATGACACTTTATGTAAGGCATTACCAGTAACGCCGGACCTTAATGTACTTTAACCCTCCGCTACGTGGGCTGGCTAGGGTCTTGGCGTCCTCTATATAAGCCACCCCCCTCCACTGGTAGAGGGGTTCACACCCCTGTAACTCTCACACATATAATCCAGTCGACCGCCTCCGGGCTCCGAGACGTAGGGCTGTTACTTCTTCCGAGAAGGGCCTGAACTCGTAAAACACTTGTGTGCACAACTACTCCATAGCTAGGATCTTGCCTCTCCTTAGTACCCCCCTACACTATTGTCAGACTTAGAACCACGACAGGGAGCAATCCTCCCACTCGGGTGCTTAGCTGCGAAATCCGTTTTTGCCTAAGTTAAAAAAACTAATCCGAGTGGAGAGCCATTCTCCCACTCAGGGGCTTAGCTGTGAATCAGCTTCGCCTAAGTAAAAAATCATTCCGAGTGGAGCGCAATCCTCCCACTCGAGGGCTTAGCTGCGAATCAGCTTTGCCTAAGTTAGAAAATACTCAAAGTGGAGAGCAAGCCTCCCACTCAGGGACTTAGCCACAAATCAGCTTCGCCTAAGTTAAAAGATCACTCCAAGTGGAGAGCAATATCCTCCCACTTGGGGGCTTATCGGCGAATCAGCTTCGCCTAAGTTAAAAAATCACTCCGAGTGGAGAGCAATCCTCCCACTCGGAAGCTTAGCAGCGAATCAGCTTTGCCTAAGTTAAAAAATAAACTCTGAATGGAAAGCAATACTTTCACTCAAAGGCTTAGCTGCGCGATAGTTTCCCCTAAGTTAAAAACCAGTCTTCATACAGAAAGGAAATGAGTAAATAAAACCATCATGTTCAAATATGACCGTCAAGTACGAAACCACGAAACCAAGAGTATTTAGACGTCAAGCCCGAAGCAGTGTAATGATTACAAAATCACTCGGCATTCCGAAGCAAATAGATCAAATGTTTCTAATTCACTCGGCTGGAGGAGGACTCGCTGGATCGACGAAGGTATCCAAGTCCATGTCATCAGCAATGAGAGTGGTCGCTTCGATGAAAGTCTCCATGAAGGATTGGAACTAAAGTTTCTTTGTGTTTGCCACTTGGAGAGACTTCAGCTTCTCCTCTTTGGCGTCCTTGCAATGGACTCTTACGAGAGTGAGGACCACGTCAGCTCTGCAGCGAGCAGATGCCTTCTTCCATGCTTGCAGTCGACTTGGGATATCATTCAGCCGCGTCATCAGAGACTCGCAGTCGTTCTGACGAGTGTCCTCTAGCCACAACTCCTGGTCAATCTTGGAAAGCACCACCTTTACTCGAATGAGGGAGGTTACCTTCCAGCATCATGTATATCTTCTTCACGAGATTGCCCAAGTAAGCCTCCAAGTCATCTCTCTTCCGAGTAACCTTATAATCAAGGTGACCTTCTCATCCTTCAGTTGGGCAGCTTCCTTCTTTACCTCCTCAATGGCAGTCTTCAGGGTCTCATTCTCCTTCTCCAACTTGTCGACTGAAGCAAGCTTCTTCTCAGCAAGTTCAGTCTTCTCCTTCGCCACCTTCTGTGCCCCCGCAAGATCAAAATCCTTCTTCTCCAGCACCAGCTTCATGGTGTCTAAAGAAATAACATTCATCAGCCGTGCTTGGAGTTGGTGGTTTTCACTACGCACATATGTTCGAGTGGAGTCACTCATTTCAAAGGACGAAGGGAGAAGAAATCACAAAGCTTACAGACAACAAAATATTACCTCCCATAGACTTCACCTCATCTTGTGCGTCCTTTAGGCTCTTCTTGGCATGCTCCAGGTTGAACTGGAGTTGGATCTTATACTTCTCCAAAGCAGCATATTGGGTTCCAAGTTCACAAGATTTCTGAAACCAAAGAAAAGAGAGTTCAGTCACAGAATACAAAAACCTCCTCCACTTCCGAGTGGACAGGGTCAAATTCAGATCATTCTTACGAAAAAGAAGCGTTCTCAGACCTCTTCCAACTGCCCACAGTTGATAGCGGTCTCGAGGACTACACCCAGTGGGTGCACTCAGCGTGCCCCCACTGGACCAATTTACCATTTGACACGGTCTTTCCGAACCGAGTGGAAAGTCAAAAAAATCCATCTCTCCTTATTCTCAGACCCCCACCGACTACCCGCAATTGACAGAGGTCTTAGGGACTACACCCAGTGGGTGCACTCAGCATGCCCCCACTGGTTCAGTTACTCACTCGATACGGCATGACCGTGCCGAGTGGAAAGCAGAAATAACACATTCTATAGACCCCCGCCGAATCATCCATTCGACATGGGTCTCGGGGACTAAACCCAGTGGGTGCACTCAGTGTGCCCCCACTAGAATTACCAACCCACTTGAGAAGGCCTGACCAATTCAAGTGGAAGAGCTACACAGCTTAAGAAGACAAAACACCAAGTGGGTCTATAGACTCAAGGCACGGACCTATGATAGATGCACATTAAAGGTTCCAAAACGCTCACCTACGGACATCTTACGAATAATAAAGTAGCAGTGCTCAGATAGAATATCCTAACAGAGCAAGGGTAAAGTAGCAGTTTTTAGATAGCATATCCTAGAAAAGCAAGGTCCAAGGGTAGGGCAAACAAATCGGAAATCAACTTACAATCATACTTACCCAGACATTGGCTTGCAGCGCAAAACTAGCATCGTATGTAGCTTTGCCCGACTCGTACACCACCTTCAGTCAGTCCATCATCAGGCCAGCCTGGATCATTGCTTCCTTGGCAGCTCCTATCTGATATTCTAGGACGTGATGCAGAGTGAACTGAATCGGTGCTGGACACTGATGTGCACTAGCTGGATTGGGAATTGGAGCAATCGACACTGCAGGCTGAGCAGTTGACAAGGCGATAGCAAAGGTTATTGCAGTCCACGATGAACCACCAAGGTCTTGGGCCATAGGTTCAGTTGGCAGGTGAGACAACCGGCTAGAAGGTTCTCTCTTGGTAGGATTGCGCGACCTGGTTGACATCCTGCCTCTCCCTCGTGTGTTCTTCAGAACTTCCTCCTCATCATCATCTGGAAGCTCGATAACATCCGCCCGTGCTGTAGTCACTCGACAATCAGAATCCAGTCAACCATCAACACAGTTAGCAAGGCATAAGCATATTCGCAAAATTTGTACCTGCTCGAGAAGTGGCCATATCTGTAGTTTCCGCGTCAGCCTGATCGTCGTCAACTTCCATGTGGGACGCTCCAAAAGTGGCACCACTAGATATTCAAGATCTCACTCGGTCAAGAACAAGAAAAATTCCACAACAGTAGTGAAGAAAAGAAAATAAACACTTACACCGACTCAACAGGCACAACAACTTTAATCCTGTGTAGAGCCTTCCAGGGCTTGGGAGGAGCAACCTTGGCCTGCTTGGAGACCTTCTCACTCGGATCAGGAGTGGTCGTGCGGGCGCGCTTCTGAGTTTTCACACTCGATGCTGCAGCTTTGCCATGGCAATCCATAGGGTCTTGTATCTGCTTGGATCGATGCTCCGTGCGGGGTGGTGACTCGACTTCGTCTTCATCGTCAGAGTCATCACATATGTCGTCGCTGCTGTCATTTGCGTACTCAAAGTCATCGCTGCCTTCACTCTCCCCCTGGTGTGCCTCTCCATTTGGCACTGGCGAGTACATGTTCGTGAAATCCTGAAAGGTACAGGTTATGCAGTTCAGTCGGATTACTTCAAGTGCATATGGAAAAGCATTAAAGGAAAAACACTCAACAAGATTGGATCAGACCTCTCCGGGAAGATGTTTAGAGTGGAACGGCAAGATCCGCTTTGCTCTGCGCGGGTTGTTGTTGTTTCCAGTGATGTTCCGAAGCAACTGGGCCTCCGCTTCCTCTGTGACTTCCTGCGGGTGGACTCGAGTGGTGTCTTCTGGTCCTGAATACAACCACATGGGGTGGTCGCGGGCTTGCAGAGGCTGGATCCATCAACAGAGGAATGTCTACAGCAGATCCATGCTGGTCACCCCACCCCGGATCAACTCCACCATTGCATCAACTAAGTTACCCACCTCAACCTTTTTGTGGTCTTCTACAGCCAGCGAGAGGAGAGCATGAAGCCTCTCCAAAGAAAAAGGTGGAAGATCGGTCGACTGACCAAGAGTCGGGATGTCTTTGCAATAGAACCAGGTCGATTGCCACCCTCTAACAGACTCAGGAAAAACAACAAAAGGAAAAGAACTTCTACCTCTCATCTGGATCCCCAACCCCACGCACATCTGGATCACATGTGTCTTATTGTCAATCGGATTTGCTTTCTTTACAGACTGAGATCGGCAGGTGAAGATATGTTTGAACAGACCCAGTGCGATCGACATCCCAAGAAATTCTCGCACATTGAAACATAGGTGGAAAGATAGGCGATGGTGTTAGGAGGAAAACGCGCTCGCCCTCCCGAGGAGCAGGCTCGAACTCCCCCTATGGCAACCTCCAAGAGCCCTCCGCGAGTAGGTCGTTGGTGGTGAGATTCTCTAGATCCTCCTTGGTGACGGTGGAGGGGATCCAATATCCATGGATCCAACCAGGCGGAAGATTGGATCGTGACGTCGACACCTTCGGCGCCTTCTTGCCCTTCGTCGTCTTCTTTGCACTCTCCAGGGCCGCGGTCTTGTCCTTCACCATTTTTGTGGAGCTCAAGAGGAAGAGGCTAGGGGACGAGGCATTTGGGGGAGGCACAGCGGAGAAGAACATGACACAAGGAAAAGACTAGCACTATTCAGGGTAGCGGCAGCGTCACCATAAATGGGGTTTTGGTCGAGTGGCTGAGGTGCGGGCCTGGGCGATCTTATCGCATCCCGCAACGGCCACTCACCTGATACATGGCGAAAAAGGTGGCACAAAGATCAACGAGTCTGCTCCAACTTTCCCCGCTTACTACGCCACGCTCCGTCCCGCGCGCTTCTCAAAATTTCGAATCCTGTGAAATCCGGACGCGGCAAATCAGTTGATCACACTGAAGATACTCAAATCCAATTTGCTCAGAGCTACACATCAAAGTTCACTCAGAAAATTTCCAGAACCTAGAATCGATCAAGGTGATTGATGAAGGATAAAATATCAAGCTCGTTGACATGGACTCCTAGGAAAGTGTCTCCGAGACATTCAGTCAGACCAAAAACAACAGCAACCCTTATTCACTTGACTCTCGATCCATTTGAGGGCTAATGATGGTGACACGTACCTAGGGTAGGGTCCTAGGCCTGACCTACATGCCCTTCCCAAGGAGAGGACACAAGAAGCCAAGGCCTACAACGTTAAGAGAAATATACCAACTGGAATCTTTAAGAAGTACAATCCACTCGACGACCCATTCCACTCGACCAGTGTTAATTTCACTCGGTCGACAAGAAACCACTCGGAAGACAGAAGACCTAATGCCTCCTCTAAATGGCAATGGTCAGGCTTCACTCCTTAGCCATTAAGATCATTAATACGGGCGTTAGCAGTAACGCTCCGGACTTAACTCTCATGAAACCCCTGTGTAACTGAGAGCTGTGAGGGTCCGATGCACTCTATATAAGCCACCCCTCCCCTCTGACACAAGGTTTGCACCCCCTGTAACTTCAACACACTTCAATCGACAAAGCCTCCCAAGGGACCGAGACGTAGGGCTGTTACCTTCTCCGTGAGGGGCCTGAACTCATAAACCTGTGTGTCCACAACCTCGCTGTTGCTAGGGCCTAGCCTCTACTCCTACGTACCCCCTACTTCTACTGTCAGACTCACTCCCATGACAGGCCCTTCACAGAGGTAGGCAGAGGTTGCCATGCGCTTTTTGTATGGATGCTCAATCCTTTAGTGCAAAAGAACGTCATGTTATATTGCTCCTTATGATAGCAACTTTCATTATGCAGTCTGTCTCTTTTATTCTTTGCCATCACAAGTTCGTACAATGCTCAATTTTCCCTTACACTAAATGATCTAACACTTTTAGAAGCATTGTTATTGCCTTATTGCACCGATGACAACTTACTTGAAGGATCTTACTCAATCATTAGGTAGGTATGGTGGACTCTTGAGTATAAGATTTGGGTTTAAGGGTTTTTCGATGCACAAGTAGTATCTCTACTTGGTGCAGAATTTTTTGGCTAGCAAAGATGGGGGGGGGGGCAAGCACCACATGTTGAAGGATCTATGACAATATAACTTCTATGTGAATATGAACAAACACAAATCATTACGTTGTCTTCCTTGTCCAATGTCAACAATGTTGGCTTATAATATCTTGATGGAGGCTCACAATCACAAAAGATTTCCATGATAGTTTATTTGCATGTGAAAGTTCTCTTCCTTCTATTAATCATTCATGAATTGCTTGTATGACCAATATTGTTATTTTCAAGCTTCAAAAGATTTCACTTTCTAAACCCAATGTGAAGCTACCACTAGGCATGACATGAGCATATAATTTCAACTTCATAATATTCAATTCATTCAACAATTTACTCATAGTATAGAAGTGAAGCACAAGAGTAAATGACAAGCTAATCCAAAAAGATATAAGTGAAGATCAAGCGAGTAGTTAAGTAAATGGGTAGCCAATTGTGGATTCTCTCTTATTTAAAAACTTTCAAACCTAAGTATGTTATATAAACAGAAGCAAAACAAAACAAAATGACATTCAAAGCATAACACAACTCATGTGAAGAAGCAAACACTTAGGCTCAACCGATACTAACTGATGATTGTCGAAGAAGAAAGGTGGGATGCCGACTGGGGCATCCCCAAGCTTACATGCTTGAGACTTGTTAGAATATTAGCTTCGGATTCCTTAGGCATCCCCAAGCTTGAGCTTTTGTGTCTCCTTAATTTCTCTTATATCACGGTTTCCCTAAATCTCAAAAACTTCATCCACACAAAACTCAACAAGAACTCGTGAGGTAAGTTAGTATAAAACAAAGCAAAACCTTATCATTCTATAGTGTAGGGAATCACCTAAATTATTATTTGACATTTCATACTAAATGCCTCTTCCTATTTAATACTCCTTCCTCAAATAGAATCATTAAACAAGCTAACATATCCAAACAATGTAACCATAACAGCAATCTGCCAAAACAGTGCAGTCTGTAAATTACGCAAGATTCATCATACTTCCCTAACTCCAACAATGCTGAAAAAATACCACACTATAGAAATTTTATTATAGCTTACTATGAAAAACGTTTCAACATTTTATGACATTCTGACTTTTCTCGCGTATTTTTGCAACAATGATAAACTTTCTTTTTTGAAACAACAACATGTAGACTTGCAAAATAAGCATGGTAAAGGCTACCCTTGCCACTTTTATTGAAAAGAAAGATGCAAAACATTATTCTAAATAACAGCAAGCAAATCCTAAAAAAATAAAATGATGCCCCAAGCAAAACTCATATCATGTGACACATGAAAACATAGCTCCAATGAGGTTACCGATAATGTTGAAGACGAAAGAGGGGATTCCTTCCGGGGCATCCCCAAGCATAGTTGCTTGGATCTTCTTGGATATTATGTTGGGGTTCCTTGGGCATCCCCAAGCTTAGGGTCTTCTCGCTCCTTATTCTCCTCATATCGACATCTCACCCAAAACTTGTAAACTTCAATCACACAAAACTTAACGGAACTTCGTGAGATAAGTTAGTATGATAAAGAGCAAACCATTTCACTTTCGTACAATAAAAGACAAGATTCAAAATTGTTTCCACACAATGCCTACTGTAGCATATCATTTCCCCAATTTTTATTGAGCAATATAAGCCATAGAAACTATATAACAAGCAAACTATGCATTGAAAATAGAATCTATTAAAAAAGCAGTCTGTAGTAATCTGTACTCCAACCATACTTCTTCTACTCCAAAATGCTGAAAAATTAGGACAACATAGATAGTTTTTATATATATCACATGTAAAAAATTCATATCAAAATCACGTTCCAGTGAATTTTTAAATTTCCTGGTCCGAGCGCAAAAGTTACTGTTTTTGCATAGAATCAAGTCAACTATCATCCACACTATCCCAAAGGCTTTATTTGGTACTTTATTGAAACAAAAGAAATAGAACTTGATTAATACAGTAGCATAATCATGTGAACACAGAAAACAGTAGGTAAAAGTGTTGGGTTGTCTCCCAACAAGTTGTTTTCTTTAATGCCTTTTAGCTAGGCATGATGAGTTCAATGATGCTCGCATAAAAGATATGGATTGAAACATAACAAGACCATGATAAATCATAAGTTCCTCCCTCATAATAATTTTCAGTAGCATCACGAATAGATTTATCCATATGACCATCACATAAAGCATTCTTTTCATGAGCCAAAAGCATAGAAGATTTATTACTCTTTATGGCATAGATGTCATCAAAATAATCATCATAGGTAGCAACATTATTGTCAAAGTCAATCATAAGTTCCTCCCTCATAATAATTTTTAGTAGAATCATCAATAGATTCATCCATATAACAATCAAATAAAGCATTCTTTTCATGATCCAAATGTATAGAAGATTTATTACTCTTTAAGGCATATATGTCATCAAAATAATCATCATAGGTAGCAACATTATTGTCATAGTCATATCCTTGACATTGTTGTTGAAAGAAAGATGAAAAACATTATTCTAAATAATAGCAAGCTAATCCTAACAAAATAAAATGATGCTCCAAGAAAAACACATATCATGTGATGAATGAAATTATAGCTCCAAGTGAGATTTCCGATAATGTTGGAGACGAAAGAGGGGATGCCTTCCGGGGCATCCCCAAGCTTAGTTGCTTGGACCTTCCAAGAATATTACCTTGGGTTTCGTTGGGCATTCCCAAGCTTAGAGTCTTGTCACTCATTATTCTCCTCATATCGACATCTCATCCAAAACTTGAAAACTTCAATCACACAAAACTTAACTGAACTTCGTGAGATAGGTTAGTATGATAAAGAACAAACCATTTCACTTTGGTACTGTCAATGATAAGATTCATAATTGTTTCCACACAATGCCTACTATAGCATATCATTTCCACAATTTATATTGAGCAATATAAGCCATAGAAACTAGGAAACAAGCAAATTGTGCATTAAAAAAATCTGTGAAAACAGAACAATCTGTAGTAATCTATACTCCAACCATACGTCTGCTACTCCAAAATTCTTAAAAATTAGGACAACATAGAAAATTTGTGTATCAATAACGTGTAAAAGGTTCATATCAAAAGCACATTCTAGTGAATTTTCAAAATTCCTGGACTGAGCGCAAAAGTTTCTGTTTTTGCACAGGTTCGAGTCAACTATCATCCACACTATCCCAAGAGCTTTACTTGGCACTTTATTGAAACAAAAGCAATAAAACATTATTACTACAGTAGCCAAATCATGTGAATACACAAAACAGTAAGTAAAAGTGTTGGGTTGTCTCCCAACAAGCGCTTTTCTTTAATGCAATTTAGCTAGGCATGATGAGTTCAATGATGCTCGCATAAAAGATAAGGATTGAAACATAAAAAGAGAGCATCATGAATCACATGGAAAAGCAAATTTAAGTCTAACCCACTTCCTATGCATTGGGATTTTGTGAGCAAACAATTTATGGGAATAAGAATCAACTAGCATAGGAAGGCAAAACAAGTAAAACTTCAAGACTTTCAACACATAGAGGGGAAACTTGATATTATTGCAATTCCTACAAGCATAAGTTCCTCCCCAATAATAATTTTCAATAGCATCATGAAGAAATTAAACAATATAACCATCACATAAAGCATTGTTTTCGTGACACAAAAGCATAGAAAACTTATTATTCTCCACATAATCAAATTTCTTCTCATCAATAGTAGTGGGAGCAAACTCAACAAAAAAATATCATGGGATTGAATATTAAAATCATGATGAAAAGTTTCATGGTTATCATTATTCTTTATAGCATACATGTCATCACCATAATCATCATAGGGAGCAACTTGTTGTCATAATCAATTGAAACCTCTTCAAAAATATTGGATTCATCACTAAATAAAGTCATGACTTCTCCAAATCCACGTTTTTCAATATTGTAACAAGATTCAACACCCTCGAAAATAGTGGGATCATTACCTAGAGTTGACACTCTTCTAAACCCACTTTCATCAATATAATCATCATAAATAGGAGGCATGCAATCCTTATAACAAATTTACACATCAAATCTTGCGGGACTAAAAATATAATCTTCATCAAACATAGCATCCCCAAGCTTATTTCTTTGCATATCATGAGCTTCATGGATAACAACATTGCAATCATGCTCATCATCCAAAGTTTTTATGCCATAAATTTTGTCGAATTATTTTTCTAGCGACTGAGCACAATTATCAGAATTGTTATTCTGAAGATAGACATTATAAAGATAAAGAACAACCTGAGGTAACCCAGTCTCCATTTTTTGTAATTTTCTTTTTATAAACCAAAGTAGTGATAAAACAAGAAACTAAAAGATTCGAATACAAGATCTAAAGATATACCTTCAACCAATCACTTTCTGAGCAATGGCGCCAGAAAAGAGCTTGATGTCTACTACGCAACTTCATTCTTGTAGACTCGTATTGGGCCTCCAAGCGCAGAGTTTTGTAGGACAGTAGAAATTTTACCTCAAGTGGATGACCTAAGGTTTATCAATCCATGGGAGGTGTCGGATGAACATGGTCTCTTTCAAACAACCCCGCAACCAAATACAAGAAATATCTTGCGTCCCCAACACACCCAATACAATGGCAAATTGTATAGGTGCACTAGTTGGGTGAAGAGATGGTGATAAAAGTGTAATATGGATGGTAGAAATATATTTTTATAATCTGAATAGATAAAAACAGCAAGGTAGCAATTGCTAAAACAGAGAGCAAATGATATTTCAATGCTAGAAAACAAGGACTAGGGGCCGTACTTTCGCTAGTGCAATCTCTCAACAGTGCTAATATAATTGGATCATATAACCATCCCTCTTGTGCGATTAAGAATCACTCCAAAATCTTATCTAGCGGAGAACATAAGAAGAAATTGTTCGTAAGATACAAAACCACCTCAAAGCTATTCTTTCCAATCGATCTATCAGAGAGTTTGTACTAAAATAACACCAAAGCAAATTCAGATTCATAATACTCAATCCAATACAAAGAACCTCAAGGAGTGCACCAAGATTTCTACCGGAGAAACAAAGACAAGAACGTGCATCAACCCATATGCATAGATGACCCCAATGTCACCTCGGGAATCCGCGAGTTGAGTGCCAAAACATATATCAAGTGAATCAATACGATACCCCATTCTCACCACGGGTATTCATCGCAAGACATAGATCAAGTGTTCTCAAATCCATATAAGTATTCAATCTGATAAAACAAAATCTCAAAGGGAAAACTGAATTCATCACAAGATAGAGAGGGGAAAACACCATATGATCTGACTATATTAACAAAGCCTGTGATACATCAAGATCGTGACATCTCAAGAACACGAGAGAGAGAGAGATTAAACATTTAGCTACTGGTACAAACCCTCACCCCCGAGGGTGGACTACTCCCTCCTCATCATGGTGGCCATCAGGATGTTGATGATTTTTCACCGTGATGAATCCCCCCTCCTGCAGGGTGCCCGAATGGGGTCTAGATTGGTTTTCATGGCTACAGAGCCTTGCGGCGGCGGAACTTCTGACCTAGGGCCTCCGCGAGGGGTTTTTGGAACATTTGATGATTTTATACGGCGAAGAGGGTGTGCGGGAGGCCACCGAGGTGGGCACAACCCACCGGGGTGCGCCTGGCCCTAGGCGCGCCTGATGGGTTGTGCGCCCCTCAGGGCACCCCCAGGTGCTGTTTTGGCCCATTTGATGTCTTCTGGTCCATAATAAATCCACGCGGTATTTGGACTCCTTTTGAAATTGATTTCCTGCGATGTAAAAAACAAGCAAAAAACAGCAACTGGCACTGGGCACTGGGTCATTAGGTTATTCCCAAAAAATGATATAAAGTTGCTATAAAATGATCGTAAAACATCCAAGAATGATAATATAACAACATGAATACTTCATAAATTATAGATACAATGGAGATGTATGAGGGGGTGGCTGATATTTTTCGATGCTAGATGTATTATTTTCAAGATGTGTGTTTATGCACTTGTGTCGGTGTACCAAAATAGGGGCGCTCTTTTGTACCCCTTATTTGTGCACGGGTAGTCAGAGCCGCGCCCACGACCACACTTAAGCAGGACAGAGAGAGGTAATCAGAGCCACAACACAGAGTCAAAGCAACAGAAGCATAAAGAGACAGAAGGCGAAGTGGTTTACCCAAGCAAGGTCCTTGCCGAGGAAGCCCCCACGGCCCCGGCAAGGCCCTTGCCGGGGCAGCCTACCCGGTGCAAGCAGGGCGCGCCACCCTTGAGCCCCAGTTCCTCCAATGCCGCCAACCGCATTGGGACGAGGGCTCGGGAGGCACCTCCATGGTGGCATGCGGATCTTTGTGAAAACAAGGAACACTTCAAATCGAAAGAGTAGAAGACGACAAACCTCGACGAAATCCTCGCTGAAGAAACCCATAAGAACCCCGGTAAGGCCCTTGCCGGGGACGACCGCAGCTCCGCGGCAATACCCTTGCCGGGGACGACCGCAGCTCCGCAGCAAGACCCTTGCCGGGGCCCCCGGCAAGGCCCTTGCCGAGGACGTCCACGAGGCCACAACCAGGCCCGCACCCACCAAGCTCCTGCCACCGCTCCCATGCAGCTGCCAGCCCACCAGCTGGGCAGGCACCTGCGTGTCAGCACAAGGCTTCTCAGCCAACTCAGCACATGCCTACGTGGTGGTATGCAAATCTTCGTGAAAGCCCCGTCACAGCGCCACCTTAGCAGCCTGCCAGCCTACATGGCGTTGGCCGCCTCGCTGGCCCAAGTGCGTGTCGACACGAGGTGAAGCGGTAGTAAATTGGAGGGGACACGTCAGAGGCGCATTAAATGCGTCTTGTCCCGTAATAGCTAGTGATAGGCTCAACTGCAGTACCCCGATGCCACCTCATGTGTGCCACTGTGGCGATCCCCTTGCCTATAAAAGGAGGCCCAAGGAATCCAGGAGAAGGATTCAGACTTTTGGACCAGTGACGCCCATTGTAGTTAGTTCAAGAACCTCAAGAACACAAATACACAAATCAAAGCAGGACTAGGGTGTTACGCATCTCGGCGGCCCGAACCTGGGTAAATGATCCGCGTGCTTGAACTGACTGCTGATCCTGCTCTCCTCACCACCCAGCTCCCCGCAACCGTAGTAGGGATTCTTGTGATCCCATAGGTGTCGTTTCCCACCGACATCTTTGGCACGCCAGGTAGGACCGTAGAACCTGGGCGCAGTAGTGAGCATCTGGTTTTGCAGCCAGTGGCATAGTTTTTCATCGCCATGGCTCCCAAGAAGAAGACGACCACGGCGATCGGTTCGTCCAGGACCGGACTGCCTGTACCGGTGCGGACCATAGCGGGCCAGTCGCGGAGAGAACCGGTGTGGTAGCCCACAAACATCCACATCACCCTGGCAGTCCGGGCCTGGTGAGCGGTGTTGTTCGTGTGCCAGGCGACGAGCCACACATCACGAACTCCAAAGACAGAGTTGGGCCTCCTGCAGGCGGCGCGGGGCCCTCCAGGGGTGCCATCGTGCCACAAGACGGCGGCGCAACGACCTCCAAAACATCAACACCGGCGCCCACGACGCGCTCTTCTCAGGTCGTGCGTGATGAGCAGCGCCGACCCACTGGTGACCTTGGGTGCCGCCCTGGGAAGAGTCCCGTGCGCCCTTCACATGACGAGGAGGGCCAGCATGCACGCCGAGGTGTTGGTGGAGGTGGCGAACGGCAGCAGGGCCGTGATGGAGCTCCTTCTAACGTAGTTAGAAGTGGAAGCGCATCACGGTCCACGCAGCTTTCACCGCCGCCCACACCAGCAGAAGCCCTAGCACACGCGCATCTGCTCCTTGTCTTTCCTCCCGCTTCGAAGAAGCTCGACGAATGGAGAGCCACCATCTGGAGCCTTGTCGGCATCGCCAACAAAGATGAGTTGCGACCGACGGGGCCCGTAGGCCGTCGCTCCATCAAGCCACCGCATGCCAGAGGTGGACGAGCCGGAGGCGATGCAGCCACGGTGCACTCTTCTCCTCCACAATAGGCACCGCGGGTGTCAATCCGTCGCGACGACGCTCATGATGATATCTCCATAGCGTCGTCCGATCCACGGACCCACCGCGACCAACGTCAAGTTCTTCGAGAGCGAGCTCATGAAGACGCCCGAACCACCATCGAGCGCCGATGCGATGCGTGCCACAAGTCGCATAGGCGGGTAGGGCCCACTATGGACCACCCATCACCAGGAGGCTATGGTGTCCTACCCTAAGAGGTGGGCTGCCCGACCTTCACCCGTGAGCTGTGGTAGTTCCAGTGGCCCTCCCACCGCACGTTCAAGCCCGACGTGGGCGAGATTTACAACAGCAAGACCCACCCATCGGAGTTCCTCGGCATCTACACCCTCGCAATGCAAGCTGCTGGGGCTCGCGATGATAAGGTGCTCGCCAATTATTTTCTGTTGGCGCTCAAGCCCAATGTTATGTTATGGTTGATGCACTTGTCGGTAGACTCCATTTCTTCTTGGGCTATGTCATGAGTTTGTTGGCGCCTTTACCGGAGGCCACCAAGCTCATGGCCAGGCGAGTGATCTGCATATCATACCCCGCAAGGAAGGAGAAAACTTGCGCAAGTACATCCAAAGGTTCAGCCGAGTGCAGTACAATATTCCAGACGTTCATCCTGCCGTCGTGATCAGTGCATTCCATCAAAATGTGCGCAACCGCAAGATGCATGAGGAGCTAGCGATGAATAAGGTCAAGGATGTGGCCGAGCTTTATGTTCTGGCCGATCGATGCGCTCGACCTGAAGAGGGGAGGAAGTACCCCGGTGAAGACGCCGGCACGGAAAACGACTCCACGGATGACACTGCCACCCCAGCTAAGAAGGATCGGTGCCGTAACAGGAAGCGTAAGGGCAAGACCGTGCTTGCCATCGAGGGGTCTGATGACACCGGCGCCACCAAGAAGTCCAAGGCAAGCGTCCCCGACAAGGAGGTTGCCAGGTGTGCCGCTTGTCGGGCCTTGGGGGCTGCCGACAAGCCAGGGGGCTCCGACAAGCAGTATTGCAAGATCCACCGCACCAAGGGCCGTGACCTCCAGAACTGACGGCAAGTTAAGCTGCTCGGTGAGAAGCAGAAAGCCGAGTATGAGCGATGGGACAAGGTGAAGGGCCAAGAGGGTGCCGAGGGATCCGACAAAAATCATGGCGGCCAAGGAGGCTGCCGCGGCCAAGATAATCAGCAGGAGAGGCCCGCCTGGGTACGCGACAAGATGCAGGAAGACAATGATCATGACGAGGACGATGAGTCCGATGACGGCACCTTGCTATAGAGGCCATGTGCGTGGATGGTGGCACCTTGCTGCATACACCCCACCGCCAGCTCAAGCAGTGGGCGCGTGAGATCACAACGGTGGAGCCGTCGCTCGACGCACGAAAGCCGCTGAAGTGGTCCAGCACGCCTAACATCTTCGACACCAAGGACCACCCTGACAGCACTACTGCGGTCGGGTGCTTGTCGTTGCTAGTCTCACCAACAATCCGCAACCTCAAGGTGATGAAGATGCTAGTTGACGGCGGGGCCGGTCTGAACTTGATCTCACCTGTTGTGATCAAGAGGTTGCAGATCCCTGATGGAGACCTCGAGGAGACGGGTATGTTCCAAGGGGTCAATTCAGGGAGGAGCCAGCCAAAGGGAACGGTCACGCTGCCCATGGTGTTTGGAGGTGAGTTAAACTACAGGACAGAGAGGATTGTCTTCGATGTAGCTGAGATCCCCTTGCCTTACAATAGGATTCTCGGTCGCCCGGCACTAGCAAAGTTCATGCTGGCTTCCCACTACGCCTACAACACGCTGAAGATGCCCGGGCCGATGAACATCATCTTGCGGAAGAGGCGGTAGGCTTGGTAAGGGGGGGTGATCCATACGATGTGGTTGGCCAACCCGGTAGTGGTGCGCAAGGCAACCGGGAAATGGAGACTTTGTATTGATTACACAGACATCAATAAAGCTTGTCCAAAGGATCCCTTCCCGTTGCCGCGCATCGACCAGATTGTTGACCCCACAGCCGGGTGTGACCTGCTATCATTCCTGGACGCCTACTCAGGGTACCACCAGTTCTTCATGACAAAAGAAGACGAGGAGAAGACAGCATTCATCAGCCCATGTGGTACGTATTGCTTTTTACGGATGCCTTTCGGGTTGAAGAGTGTTGGCTCAACCTTTGCAAGAGCAGTCCAAATTGGTTTTGAGCCCCAGCTACATAGAAATATGGAAGCTTGTATGGATGACATAGTGGTCAAAACCAAGGACAAGGCAACACTTGTGCAAGATCTGGAGGAAATGTTTGCAAACCTGCGCAAGATCAACCTAAAGTTGAACCCTGAGAAGTGTGTCTTCGTTGTCTCGTCCGGCTAGCTTCTCGGCTTCTTTGTGTCGCAGCGTGGGACTGAGGCAAACTCTGATAAGATCAAGGCCATCGAGCAGATTGAGGCACCTAAGTGGATCAAAGCCGTGCGTTGGCTCACTGGCTGTGTTGCCTCCATGAGCAGATTCATTTCCAAGTCCGCGGAGCGTGCCCTTGAAGAAGGCGGGCCCAATGGAGTGGACCCCGGAGGCCGAGGTAGCGCTGCAGGATTTATAGAGATACCTCTCCTCTACCCTAGTGCTGGTTGCGCCCAAACCACAAGAACCGTTGCTGATGTACCTGGTGGCAAGAAATCAGGTGGTTAGTGCTGCACTGGTGGCGCAGAGAGAGGTCGACAAAGAGGCAGTGGCAGCGGCAGAACCAAGGGATGGCGAGCTAGAACCCTCCGTGGGAGGGCTTGGTCCCGACAAGACTGAGTTCCCGGCAGGGGATGACGCTAGTGCAACAGGGCCCACGCGACTAGGTGAAGTGGCGCAGAAGAAGAAAATGGTGCAGCACCCAGTTTACTTCGTCAGCTCCCTCTTGCAGGGGGCTAGGCCGAGGTACTCTGGTGTGCAGAAATTGCTCTTCAGCCTCCTTATGGCCTCGAGGAAGCTGCGTCATTACTTCCAAGCGCACGAGATCACCGTTGTCACCTGCCTCCCGTTGCAACGTGGTGGATTGTGGAATGGGCCCTGGAGCTGTCAAGTTTTGGTTTAAAGTTCGAGAGCACCTCGACGATTCAGAGCAGAGTCTTGGCGGGGTTCGTTGTAGAATGGACCTTGACGCCCAACAAAGAGGTACAGGAGACCACTCTTCTAGGCAAGGAAACGAGCCACAAATGGATCATGTACTTTGATGGGGCTTTCTCCTGCAAGGCGCTGGTGCTGGTGTGCTGCTTGTCGCACCCACCGGGGAGCACCTCAAGTACGTCATCCAAATGCACTTTCCTTGGGAGATGTCAACTAATAACACCATCGAGTACGAGGGCTTGCTTGCCGGCCTCAGGATCGTAGCGGACCTCAGATTCAAGAAGCTCATCATCAGGGGTGATTCATAGCTCGTCGTCCGACAAATCAACAAGCATTATCAAAGCCCACTGATGGAAGCTTACGTCGATGAAGTGAGGAAACTAGAGGAGCGCTTTGACAGGATACAGGCGGAGCATGTCCCCCGAGTGGAGAATGACGTCGCTGACTATCTATCAAAGCGTGCTGCCCTCAAGCTACCTATGGAACCAGGTACTTTTGTGCTTTAGTTAACTCAACCATCCGTCGAACCATCGACAGGGCAGAACAAGCGGAGGAAGCTAGGCCACATCAAGTACTTCCCCACCGAACTCCCTGGATCCTCCAGCGAAGGAGTTGCCGTGGACGCCGAGCCTGCCGTGGGACAACCGACTCCTGCGCGGCGTCAGGCCCTTACCGCGGAGGCAACCGTTCCCGTGGTAGAGGAAATGCCTTTGGTCCTCACCATCAAGCCACAGGCTCCGGCATGGGCGCAGCACACCGTCTGATTCCTCCAAATAGGAGAGCTTCCTGAGGAGCAGGAAGAGGCAGAGAGAATAGCCCGCCGGTCTGCTCTGTACCAATTCGTTGACAACGTCTTGTACAGAAAAAGACCGAATGGGGTGAAATTGAAGTACATCTCCCGGGAGGAAGGACTGGAGCTGCTAGCAGAGATACATGGAGGCATATGTGGATCCCACATAGGGTCAAGGGCCCTTGCTGGCAAGGCTTTCTGGCAAGGCTTCTTTGGGCCCACTGCCCTCCAGGATGCGACAACACTAGTAACCAAGTGTGAAGCGTCCCAGTTCCATTCGAAGAAACTTCATCAGCCATCTCAAGCCTTGCAAACGATCCCTCTCTCCTGGCCATTTTCGGTCTGGGGCTCGACATACTGGGCCCCTTTCCCCACGTCGTCGGGGAATTTGAGTACTTGTACGTTGCAATCTACAAGTTCACAAAGTGGCCTGAGGTGGGAGCAGTGAGGAAGGTGACAGCGCAGTTGGCCATCAAGTTCTTCAAAAGGCTAGTTTGCCATTTTGGTTTACCCAATAGAATCATCACTGACAATAGCACACAGTTCACAAACCACACCTTCATGCAGTACATTGAGGATCTCGGCAGCAAGGTCTGTTTCGCTTCTGTGGCACACCCACGACGCAACAGCCAAGTGGAGAGAGCCAATGCTGAAGTTCTGTGAGGCTTAAGAATGAAGACTTTTGACAGGCTGCGCAAGAGTGGAATGTGCTGGATTGAGGAGTTGCCAACGGTTCTTTGGTTGATCAGAATGACGCCAAATCGAGCCACCGGCCAGACACCCTTTGCCCTGGTGCACGGGGCAGAAGCAGCTCTCCCCGCGGAACTCATATACGGGTCACCTCGAGTGCTCGCTTATGATGAGATTGATCAAGAGCTATTGAGGCAAGATGACACAATGTTCCTTGAGGAAGATTGTCTCCGGGCGGCTGTGAGAGGAGCACGCTACCAGCAAGCCTTACGTCGCTATCATAGCCGCAAGGTTCATGCCTGGAGCTTTGAGGAAGGCGACCTTGTTCTTCGGCACGTTCAGTCGGCCAAGAATTCCAACAAGTTAACGCCGAAGTGGGAAGGCCCTTATCGGGTAACAGGAGTCACCAGGCCTGGCGCTGTCCACTTGGAGACCGAAGATGACATTCAAGTGAGCAACTCCTGGAACATCGAGCATCTTCGCAAGTTTTACCCATAAGGCGCGGCTGCCGGGCCCCCCGGCAAGCCACCTTTTGTACAAGCCTTGCCGGCAAGGCATGTAACCCTATGTACAAAGCCAGGCGCAGACCCTGAGCAAAAAATGAATGAAGCACTGGCGCCCTAAGTTATAGCATGCATGCTAGATTGAGTCCCTCCCTCGGTTAGGGTTGATAGTGCTTAGCGGCGACTAACCCCTAGCATAGAGGTTGAGTCTGCGTCATTTTGTTCCTATCCATCCTCTTTGGTACGTAGGGTACATGATGTGTTTCCGCCAAGCCTAGTGGAAGGAAGAGAACAAGCCGGCGCCACGGGCCTGGCAAGCCAAGCTTGCCGAGGGCTGAAGACATGAAGGTCCGCCCACGGCAAGTCAGGGTTTCCGGGGGCTGCAGATTCAGATAAGTTTTCCCCATCTCCTGTCATGCATTTCCATAAGAAACTTGGGACGTATGGAACCTCGTTTTGTTCCAAGGCTGCCATGCTCCCCTCGTTCCTATCACCGTACCCAAGAGCTTCTTGGATCGGAATATGGTTGTAGCCGCGGCGGCAAGGAGGCAAGCGTAGGGCCCACCCCCACTTCGTCCCTTCCTCCGCCAAAGGCGTGAGTATGGACGAACGGAGTGGGGGAACGGCAAAGCCTGCTACGGGGCAATGGTGCTTATATTAAAAACAACAAGGATTTGTTCCTTGGTATGGGCTTTGCTCATGCGCACACACAAGACCCGGCAGGCAGCTTTTTCCATTAATACGTTCCATACAGGTACAGTTCGTGCAGAATGTAAACATGAACAGGGAGATTACAGGTTTTAGATCTAAATAAGGCTCGTAATCCCTTTCTTGTCCCTCTCCTCAAGAAATGAAAACAAGAAGGAAAAAGGGCAGAAGGAGCACCTAGGCTAGGTACGAGCAGCAGAAGGCGCCAAGAGAACATGCCGGCGGTCGCCTAGGAGAGGGTTAGCAGTGGTGGCGTCGGAGGAAGAGCTGGAAGATGAGGCAGTGGTCCGTCAATACGCTATGAAGGCGTCGGTGCCATCGTACTCTGACTTGACAGCCCGCCACCCACCGTCCTCGCCTTCTCCGGCCTTCCTATTCCAGCCGCTCAAGGAGGCGACCCAAAAAGTTCAAGGGGCCAGCGACACGGATGATGGGGTCGCCGGAGTCGCCCAGGAGCGGCGCGCCCGACGCTTAGTCGGACCCGTCATCCTACTGCCCGCTACCCTCGTTGTCGCTGCCACTGTCCTCCTCACCACTCTTGCTCGAGGAGGAGTCTTCGTCACCAGAGGAGCTGTCCAAGCAGCACCTTACACGAGTCCCGAAGTGTCCAAAGACGTTGACGGAGAGGAGGCCACTATCCATTAATTTGAAATGGATAGTGAGCCCCTCCATCAGGCTGTGGATGCGGGCAAAGATCTTCCACCCTCGGCGAAGATACATGACGTGAGTGGCGGCGAACTCGATGTCGGCCCATGTGCCGCTATTCCTGCAGCCCCTCATATGCAGCCGCAGTGCCTGCGGCGGGTCCGGCTCCATCTCCCGCCCAAATGGAGTCGGGAGGCGAAGACGACAGCACGGCGGCTGGCGCAACCCGATGAAGAACTCGTAGGGGTTGTCCCTGACATGGCCCTCCACTGGGGGAGGGGCCGCTGGCGGAGGCGAGGCCGATGCGTCGCCCCGTCCTCCTCTTCCCCGACCGCCGCGACGGCGTCAACCTCGCCCCCTCCCCCTACCTCCAACAGCTGGCTCCGCTACTGTCACGCCTAATATGCGATACTATCCTAGAGAGACTCGAAGGTCCCACCAAGGACATAACCGCATATAGGTACGCTTTTGCAAGGTGGATATCATTACATCAACATTACATAATAGATGGGGATACATACAAAAGGCATACAATGCCACACGAATACAACATCACAATACATAAGAGCAAGATCCGACTACGGATGAAACAGAAACAGAAACTCAAACAACATCCACCCTGATAGCCCAGGCTGCCGACCTGGAACATATCCCCTGATCAAAGAAGAAGCAGAAGAAGAACTCCAAACCAAGCAAACGTCGCTCTCGCGTCATGATCATCGCATAACTGTTGTTGTAGTAAACTGTGAGCCACGAGGACTCAGCAATCCCATTACCATGGGTATCAAGACTAGCAAAGCTTAATGGGAAAGGAAGGGGTGAAGTGGTGAGGTTACAGCAGCGACTAAGCATGATATGGTGGCTAACATACGCAAATGAGAGTGAGGAGAGAAGCAACGGAACGGTCGTGAAGCTAGCAATGATCAAGAAGTGATCCTGAACTCCTAGTTACGTCAAACATAACCCAAAACCGTGTTCACTTCCCGGACTCCGCCAAGAAGAGACCATCATGGCTACACACACGGTTGATGCGTTTTAAATCGGATCTGGTGTCAAGTTATCTACAACCGGACATTAACAAATTCCCATATGCCACATAACCGCAGGAACGGCTCTCGAAAGTTTATACCTTGCAGGGGTGTCCCAACTTAGCCCATCACAAGCTCTCACAGTCAACGAAGGATATTCCTTCTCCCAGGAAGACCTGATCAGTCTCGGAATCCCGGTTCACAAGACATTTCGACAATGGTAAAACAAGACCAGCAAGACCGCCCGTTGTGCCGACAAATCCCAATCGGAGTTGCACATATCTCGTTCTCAGGGCACACCGGATGAGAAAGACATCGGGTTGGCATAGACCCTGGCTGCCCAGGGGGCACCGGACATCGCTCGGTTTGGACCAGGACTTAGAGAAGCACTGGCCCGGGGGGCTCAAATAAAGATGACCCTCGGATTGGCCGTCCCAAGGGAAAGGAATAGGTGGTGGTGAGGCAAATGGTAAAACCAAGGTTGGGCCTTGGTGGAGGAGTTTTATTCAAAGTGAACTGTCAAGGGGGTCCCATAAATCACCCAAACGCGTAAGGAACCCAAACTCCAGGAACATAACATCGGTATGACGGAAACTAGGGCAGCAAGAGTGGAACAAAACACCAGGCATAAGGCCGAGCCTTCCACCCTTTACCAAGTATATAAATGCATTAATAATATAAGAGATATTGTGATATCCCAACCATAATCCTGTCAACCATGGAGCAATCTTCAACTTCACCTGCAACTAACAACGCTATAAGAGGGGTTGAGCAAAAGCGGTAACATAGCCAAACAATGGTTTGCTAGGAAGGGTGACAAAGGTTAGAGGTGGTTTCATGGCAATTTGGGAGACTTGAAAAGCAAGAGATGGGTAGCTTAGCAAAGCGATAGAACGAAGCAACTAGCATAGCAATGATAGTAATGAGATCCAAGGTGACGGTCATCTTTCCTGAAATCCCGCTATAAAGAAGAACAAGTCCATGAATAATACAAACGGATGAAGCCGAACCAAGCGTACACGAACGAATCCTCACGATCGCAACGAAACGGGAACTATCGAGAAGAAGCACACAACATGGTAAACACACCACACATATACATGACATGATGCACACTCAAGTATGATGCATGACAAAGGCTACACGAAGCTACTCATGGCAAGAGATGATGCAAACAAGAGCAACACATCAAGGCAAGTTTAAATGAGGCCGGAAACAACATATAACAATTCCGGTAAGTCCTCATATGCAAATTTAGAAATTGGTCCAGAACTGAACAAACATTAAGTTGAAGTTGTTAAACATCAAGTTAAGATTCACCAAGATGATCTACACGAAATTCTAGTCAAGCTACATATAAAGATCATTTAATTTGGAGCTACGGCCTAGAAGATATGAGCAAAACAAGTTAAACATGGCATTGATGCAAAATGCATACAAACATCAAGCAAACACTCTCAAAACATGGATGCAACATGATAATATGAAACTTTATGCAAAATCAAGCAAGTTTCATATAGAGCACACTCGAACGGAGCAACGGTTCAACACATACACTATATACAAGTTTAAAGGACAAGCTGTCCAAAACAACAACTAGGCATCTAGCAAGCATCAAAACAATATGCTAAAGCATGTGAACATAATAACAAAATGCATGGGCATGAAGTACAGGTAAAGCATGACAAAACATGAACACTGAGATATCTCCAGAAATCAATAGAACATGCTCAAAAGGACATGGCAAGATTGCAAATAATAGCAGTTTACAGACTTTGCAGAAATAACATCTGGTTGCAATGTTTAGAGCTATCAAAAAACATGTTACATGAACTTAACATGGAAAGATAGAGTATGGAATGCTAATACTAAAGAAAAATAACAAAACTCCCTTACTGAACTAATTCCAAAGATCAACAGAAAGGATGGTAGGATCCATGCAAACATGGCAAATGATATGACAGATTCTGACATGGCAGGAACAACAATAAGTAGGCATGTTGGTGAGCTTGTACATCTCACCACAGAAAAATACATGGCATGACAAAGTAACCAACAGTAATAAGTCATGGTTTTCAAGCTAAGAATGGCAATAGCAAGTTCATAGGGTACATGTATCACAAGCAAAGCTCATGGCAAAACTGAACTTAATGTTAACAGGCTGACAGAAACATTATTTAGCAATTTGAGAGCACGTTTACAACAGGCTACAGCAGGCTATAAATGCAATTAGGGGGATGTATGGATAGAGCATGACATGAGTAACAAAACATCCTTAGTGAACATCTCCAGATTATGCATAGAATGACTTGTAGCAGCAGGTTTACATAGCATCATGTTATAGCAGATTCAGACTAGCAAAACAGTAACAGCAAGTACCCTACTTCACGAGCTCGATGTACTCGCTACAAGATTCACGAAAATACAAGGATTGCACCACTGTGAATATGGCATGATGTAGGACAAAACACATGTAGACATCAAGCTCATAGGATGCAGACACAAAATGCAATGAAAAAGACAAAATAGCAAGTTCTATTAATAGACAACAGTTAACATCATATAGCACTCTTCCAACAATGATTTAGGAATCAAGATGCATAAAAACAATCTTGGAACAATGGAATAAAATGTAGAGCATCTCGGGATGAACATTTTGATATATTATACGCACAAATCGGAGCACCGAGCACAAAGTTATAGCAGGTCAAAGATAGCACCAGAAAGTAGGAAATCAGGGACTTAGCAGAAAAATCACCTCCGCAAAAAGAGATTGTTCCGTGGCACGGACTTCGAGGATGGCCGGGGTTCTCGCCAGAGTGGAGGGGAGGTGTCCGGTGTCAAGGGGAAACTCCGGGGAGGTGGCTGGAGGGGCCGGATCTGGCCTTGGGGCCGCCGGATCTGGTGAGGAGGCCGGCGGGAGGCGACGAACGGTGGTCGGCGGCGCGGCCCGAGGCACGGCTCCGGCGGAGGAACTCCGGCCGAGCGGGGCACGGAGGGGCAGCAACAAGGCGGCGCAGCGCCGCGGCGGAGAGGCACCGCACCGGGCGGCGGGGAGGCGGCGGGGTGCGGAACGACCAGGCGGCGGCGGGAG